>NC_091745.1:10083723-10383723 GCF_043380555.1 Nothobranchius furzeri | reverse complement strand
GAGAGCGGCACAGCGCATTGTTGCGCAGCGATCCAGGCAGCTGCTTCCAGCGCACGGTCCATTCTCAAAGTGGCGCAACCAAAAAACTATAATTAGCACACGATCGTTCATGTAGTCTGCACATGTTCTCTATTTTCTGCCTTATTTGTGCCTGCAGCGCTCTGCTACTGCGGAGCTCATCACCTGTGCTGCGGTGATTTCACCTCACACAGCATCGAAAACGCACTCTGCGCTTCTTTGCGGTCAGGAGATCCCTTTGATCTGCTCAAAAGTAACTGATGAGGTGAAAAAGTAAGAATCCAGGCAGCAGTTTTTCTGGAGAATTAAGAGGAGATGCAGGAAGATGAGAGACAGACAGGACAGGAAAATAGTTCAATAAAAACAACAAAACAAAACAAAGTGTTGAAAAGTAAAATGTAGATAGATTTATCTCCACTACACGTTTTTACCTATAAAACAATAAGTTACACATATGTAATATTTATAAATTTGATACTATTCATATCACCTTCAACACTCAGTCACACACCCAGGGCCGTTTCAAGACATTTTGGGGGCCAAGGAAAAATGCCCCCCCCCCCCCCCATAACTGGGCTCCCCAGAAGCCTCTGTGTAATTCATACCCTGTCCAGGAGTGTTAGTTATACAGTGTTTATAAAAGCCCCTCAGGCATTACTGACATGTTCTAATATTATCAGATGAAAAACTAAATGATCAGACATGCTGTCTCATCAGCTTCTTTTCTAAACTTGCAGAAAGTAACAAAACCATTTGAAAGCCACTATTTGTGGATTCTCTGAAAGTTTCCATGGAGTGTGGGACAACTTATTTTTTCAGTCATTTTTGGAAATAGTGATCAATTTTGATTAATTCACAGCCAATGTTTAATTACATTTAAAAAATAGTTGTTTGACATCCCCAGTTATAATAAATGTGTACAGATGAGATCAAACAAAACAGATGAGAATTGCCCTTAAGCTGTTTAATTGGACCAAGCATTTTAGGTCACAGATAGATGTAGCTTAGGGTCTCTGTCTATACACCTTATAAGACAATTTAGGTGATGGCATGTTGTTTTTCTGCTATTGAACTGTTTTCTAATAATGTTGTGTTAAATAAAGTGAAGGAAGGAGAGAAATAACGTTTCCCTAGCAGTTTTTAAAAATTTCCCCATGTAATCCGATTAATCGATTAATTGTGTCGAGACCCCATCCGATTAATCGATTATCCAAATAATCGTTTGTTGCAGCCCTATTATATTATTATATTAGCACACTGACTGTGGGGCAGCATTCTAAACGTGTCAGGCTATTAACAGCGCGCTGAAGATCTGAAGTTCAGAGTGCGTCTGTCAGAGGTCAGACGCGTTCCAGCGGAACCACGGCTCATGGGTGCACATGTAAGCACATCTGGGCTGGGCAGAAGTAATTTTACAACATTGGTTTAAATAGCGCCAATAACAAGACGCGGTGACTGGAGCGGCTCATGGAGCTGTGCCACACACACACACACACACACACACACTCACACACACACACACACACACACACACACACACACACACACACACATACTGATTCAACAAGCGCACGCTGCGCTGTGCCGTCAGACTGAAGGCAGAAATGAGCGCTGCCTCCTCCGTGATAAAAACTTTTAAGAGGTTTTATAACAACATTTTTCATTCAAGGTCATATTAAGATATTAGCTTCTATTTTGGGATGACGTATTAAAGTCGAGTCCGCTCCAGCCAGTGACTCCGAACCTGCAGCATTTGTTATTCCAGTCCGCGTGGCAGCAGATCGCAGATTCAGCCACACCATAAAACAGCAATAAGTCGGTCTGAGGCAAAAGTGAACCTCATGGCTATAGCTTTTCCCCTATAGACATTTGATTACGCACATGTAGGTGGCTAGTTCAGGTTTACACAGAGCAGAGGGAAGGAGAGAGCTCCGGTTAAACGTTCCTGCTTTAAGAAAACCGTTAAATTGCAATGTTTATGTGCTACCTGGGCACTCTAAATATTGATTTAAAATTATATCAAAGGAAATTGTAAAGGTATTGAATGTTTATTAATTACTCTTTCAAAAATACATAATACATAAAAATGAAAGTGATGGGGAAAAAGATCGATCATATTTTTCTAACCCTGTCTGTCGAGTGACTGTTTAGTGTGACGTCTGATATATATATTTATATATATATATATATCTGGCTATATATATATATATATATATATATATATATATATATATATAGCCATGCCCTGATGTGGGGCTGGGGGGTGCGTCGACATGGTCGGGACATAGAAGGGGGTGCACAGCTAAATAAGTTTGGGAACCACTGCTCTAGGCCGTATCTAAGACACTACAATCAAATAAAGACAAAGGTTTTTAACTGTATGTGTCTGCCTGCATTCATAACTACAATGGTAAGTTAACAAGCCTGGGTTGCTAAATATACATGCTAGCTCTTTATTAGCACCGTGAGGAAGCAACGCTAACATTCGCAGACAGTTATCATTTCAGAAACAACAAGGACTGATTATATTAACCTAACTCTCTCATAACACTGTTAGTGTTCCTTCAACACTGTGCCAACTTTGGCTAATTAAGAGCTACCATGAATCATCATTCAGTCAAAGCCAAAGCAGAACTTTGTTAACTCACCTTTATGATGAATGTAGGTGGAAACATACTATTTAAAATGTGTGTCTTTATTTGGACGTAGTGGCTTGAATACTGCCTGGATTATCCTGTTGACAGTTTTTCTTGGCAGGTCATGTAACGATTATTATACTTTAAAAACACAATAGAGAATGCAAACGGTACTGCAACCCAGAAAGTATTCGGCTGCTGAGAACAAATTCAGGAAGCATCAAATTAGGGGGCCGCGGCATAAATCCCTTTTGAAATGAAAATCAGGAAAGGCAAAACCTAGTGAGATACGAGCTTTAATCTTGTTCGAGTAATTTGTCATGGCAAACCTTTTGCTCGGAGTTTGTTTTAATTAAGCTAAAATTTGAACATCCTTTGAATCTGGTCCACCATAGTTAGCATAAAACGTGCTTGATGCTGCAGCTCTTCTACAGAAATAAACATTTAGATAACAAATTCTTCTTCTACCTTTGCTTCGGATGTATTGTGAAAAACAACATAGGTCTGATTTGAAATAAAAAGAATAAAAAGAAGACCACTGACAGAAGCATGACATATTATTAGCAAATATGTAATGACACGGTTTCTACGACTACAGAAAAGATGAGCATCACTGATGAGGCTTAGGCAACTTCGAACAGCTTTTCAAAGGCAAATTGAACAGAAAACTAAAGTAAGTCAATAATTTCACCACTCACGTGTTTTCATTGTTACTTACATCACGTATTAACTGACATTTTCAGTCGGTATGTTTTCACCTGGCTGCTTTCAGCCCTGGCACTCTGACATAAAGGGAATTAGAAAACATAGAAATTTTTATATTACAAAATTCTTCTGAAAGTGCACATGCTGTAAACCATCAGACAGTGCAAAACCTGATTTATCTCAACTATTCACCAGTAAAAACCCTTTTGCATATTAAACCCACATCCTGAAATGTGCCAATAAATAATACATTTAATTTATGCACATCATGCATTTTTCTACATAGAAGAGTGATTTGTCTGCAGCCTGAATCAAAAGCAAAAAGAAAAAAGAACACTGAGGAGTCACCGTGTTACCCCTTTATCCCACCCCACCCTCACAGATGAAAGGAGCTTAAACAATTTCATCTAAACATTGAAATTAAAACAGTGGCTGATCATTTCTGCCAAAATGACCCACTTCCAACAAACGGACCGAAGAATTACAAACATGTCACTTTCATACACACAGGGGGCCTCACATTTAGAGATGTATCTTAAAAACACCAATTTGACTTGATTGGAGTATCGATAATTTATGCATTGCGGTTGTTTCATCCCCTCAGCGAGCTCTCTATGTTCAAATGAGATGCTGCTATTGTACTGCAGCTTGCACCAGAACAGCTTGCCTCAGGCACGGTGCACAAGCAAAATTGCTATAACGGCATCACTGCATAAAAGCTACGGGTGGGTGCTTGTACACCTTAGAGCCTCCATTTAGTAGTTGAATTACTTCAGACTCAGATGAGCTGATTTAATTTCTATGGCCTGAAAATACCCATTCAGTGTAAACAGATAATCCAAAGATATGAGATGAATAGACAATATGAAATAAAAACAGAATAAAAGTAAATGGGATGTGGATGTGGCTTATTGCGCGGCATAAGATCCAGCTGGGGCCTGAGAGAGTGGCCTGTGGTGTTTCTCTGTCACCTCATTATTATCCTGCTGTCGCCTCTGTGTCTGTATAATTCATTGGTCGGCCCCACCTCTCCAACGACTCCATTCCTGGGCAGGAATTGTGGTGCTGGTGCTAATTGGCAAATGATCAGTGCAAAATCCTGATTCAAATCAGCTTTTTTTCCCGTTACCAACCCAGTGGAATAACTACAACTCCTGCAAACCGGACAGATTATTCCAGAGATTCCAGTTTGAATAAACACATGAGCTCTGGTGTATTCACCTTCCAGCTGTTTTTTATGGCTGAAGTGTTTGAATGAGACAACAACTGGCTGAGCTGCCTGCTGTGCTTTATTAAGGTCTTACACTGAGGCTTTACCAAGTCAAACACCACTGCACAAGTTGATGGACTGCATCACAACACAGGCAAGGAGGATTTTAAGGGATTGGCCAGAGGTAAAATTCCTTTGAATAGCGTGTGTAAAACAGCATTAAAACCTCAGCTGAAAAAGGTTTTGTGATTTTCACGGATGGATTTTTAAGAACATCTATTTTTTTTAATAGTGCTTTCAAAACAAAAGAGGTCTCCTGGTTTGAGCTTGAAACAGCTGATGAAGTCACGCCACAAATGCTCCACAAACAGCTAGCGTAAGCAGTAGCGGACCTCTGGTGTTTCTGCGTTAGCATTATACCAGAAGACAATGTGTCATCAGTCAGATGTAGCTTCTGAAACCTTTGCTAGTTGGTCAGATTTTTTTCTCTGGGATACGACCACAAGAACAGATATTGGATTGCTGGAGACATCGAGACATGATGAACCGAAATCTGTAGTTTGTTTGCTTTAGAATATTTGATTTCTGTGCTTGTAGAGCTTCCACTGGAAGCTCTCAGCTGACTATTAGCCCCATCACACTGTCTCAATGCAATTCAATAATCTACAGATAAACAATGAGCTGCCAGTTTTGCCGCTGCTAGAGAGGGTGGTCGCTGCAGAACCACAAAGGCGGAGTTGCACCAGAAGGTGGAGCTGCACCAGAGTCAGCCCCGCCCATTCACGCAAACTGACTTCTTCTGTTTTTTTTTTGTTTTTTTAATCGCAAACTAACCTGACCCACATGAATTAAGGCTGTTACTAGTTTACAACTGTTAATGCTATGTTTTTTGCTCCAATTAAGCAAGATAAATATAACATGACAAAGCCTGAATATATCCCGAAATGAAAAGGTTTCTTTTAGCGAATATCTGTCCATAGCCGCTCCAACAGAATTGGGGTAAAGCAGCATTTAAGGACAATTTTTAGTGTGATTTGGTAGTCCAGTGGCAAGAGCGTCAATTTTAAGTTTTGCTTTCCCCTCAGCTGATGCTGGTTCAACTCTCGGTGGGGTTGGCAGCAATCTATTTAGCCAGCTGAAACATTTAATTTGTTTATATTTTAGTTGTAATGTTTATTTTCTGCAAAATATGTATGTCTCTAAAAGTTCTTTGAATTTGGTCGTTCCTAAACAGCATTTTAGTTGAAACTCTGCTCACAAATGGACTCACACTGGCTAAAAAAACGAATAAATAAAAATCAAACAAACACATTAGTCATTATATTTTAAACGGTATACCAACAAATGGTTAAAAACATAGTACTGGCAAGTGTAGCTAGAAAAGAAGAAAAAAGTTTTCGCCACTACCAGGAGGCGAACCTGCGCAAAACTACATGCAAATCTGACTCCACAACCACTTCACCACTACATCTGATAACAAGCAGGTGGCGTCACATGTTATTGTGCCATCCACTGTGTCTTTGTAGATGGGATTAATGGTTTTTCTAGCGGTGTCTCAGTAGAAGTCATTTCAGAAATAATTTGTCAGAAAATTCACAGAATATCCAGATTTGAGAACCAAGACCAGACTCGCTTCAGAGGAGAGGACCAAATTGAAGCTGAGATGGGAGGAAAATGAGTGAATGAGGCCAAAAATGGCTTTGGCGTGTTTCTTATGAGGAAATGACAATATAACATGATAAAAAGTTCCAAAATTTAGATTTTTAATTATATGGAACCTCTACAAAAACTGTTCAATTAACTTCTCAACTCCGTCCACAATCTTGCATTTTAAATGATATTAGCTATAACACCCTCTTTGGTTCCAGAATGCTATCAAGTCTGACAATTGGAAGGAATTGGACTGACTCTGGAATGGGCGGGGCTGACTCTGGTGCAGCTCCGCCTTTGTGGTTCTGCAGCGAGCACCACTTGCGCTGCTACTGTATATTGAAATAACACCGAAAAATATTTTATGCATAGTTTACCAGAATAACTTTCAAGTAAACTTCAGGTGTTGTAATTGTACTGCACTGTCCTCAGGCTCCAGCCTTGTTTTATATTGATTGTATTAAAACCAAGAAAACAATCTGAAGTTTTTTTTTTTATTTACTGGTCTGGCCCACTTGGGACTAGATTTCCCTCAATGTGGCCCCTGAGCTAAAATGAGTTTGACACCCCTGCTTTAGAACATTCTAATGTTTTTGTAACAGCTATGAAATGTAATAGAAACTTTCAAACCTATAGCAGAAAATCACCAGCTAAACATTTCCATAAATCAGCCTTTCAGCAGAGCAATGGTAATAAACTGAGCTGAAACTTACTGCTGGTAACCAACTTACTGTTTTCTAACAGAAAATAAAAACAAGAACTAAGTTGTCCAAGCATCATTCAAAGAGGTTAGAGCAGAAAAATATACACTAATGATCCTAAACAGCTACTTTTCTCAGCGGTAATGTTGGGGTCAAGCTGACGGTGTCTGTCATGTTGAAACACAGCAGCTGAGTGGAGGCGGCTCAGCTCCTCTTCAGTCAACGTTGTGATTACTGGATTTAACAACATCACTGGATGAAAGATACTAACTGCAGCACTAAAAGTTCATTGCCATCAACTTTGTCATTTTTTGGCACTTTTGATTCAGATTTCCAAAATAGGCACTCAAGAGAAAGCAGGGGGCAGTTATCAATGATTAAAAAGAAGACAAGAGGGACAGGCTGCTTTTGGTAATAGGGCATCATCACTTGTCAAGGATTTTTCTTTGGAAGATTTCTTTTGGGAAAGTAATATGTTTTTAAAATGATATCACTGACTAAATTTTAAAGGGTACTATAACAATACTGACTTGTACATGGAAGACTAACTTGTAAGACATGAGGTTTTGATTACAGCTAAGACAAAAAATGGAACCTTGTCTGGAGAGATGATCTAAAATCACAGGATACCACATTCAACAAAACGCTGACCCTTGAATTGGGGCTGCATCATTAAACATCTGGAAGAATTTGGTAGCCTGGCCTGCCAGACTCGTCCTCTGTTTAATTCTGCACAGAAAATGAGTCTGGTAACTCTCCCATGCAAATAACCCCACCCCCTGAGAATTCTGACCACGCCAATCAGCATTGAGCAGCGTATGTCACACACCGCGACGCTCAAATATGTTTACTGGGCGACCGCAGAAAAAGGTTGGGGGTGTTGGTTTCCGGTTAACCGGCTATTAACCGTTAAGGGTGTAGTGGGGTAATTATTGTATGTATTTGGGTGCTTTTAAAACTTAATATACCACCCAACACTTTGACCAATGTGATGTGAATTTCCATATAAATATGGAAAGCCAGTCTGATTGGTCTTTGAATGTTTATCCAGAAGATTTAGAATTCTTTGTTAATTCAGGGATTGTAGAACACTTCGTATTAATTCAAGAAGAGAGTCAAGTTTATAAAAAGTAAGAATTTTTTTATGTCCAGAAATGGTCAATTTTCACCTACATATTGACCTGCATGCCACTGGTCATCTGCAGACCTAATTCTATTCTCCAAGCTGGATTTTACACTCTATCTTCCTACAAGCCAGAAGGACACTGCAACCTTGTTGACATTTCAAGAGGAACACATTGTCAGCCTGTGTTCCCAAACAAAGCCTTCTCCGATAACACCGCAGGAGTGCCCACTCTCTGAACAATTGGAGGTGACAGTGCTCAACCGCCACTGAGAACTACATCCCCCAGAAAGCACCAGCAAAATGTCCACCGATTGGTGATGGAAAACACCTGGGCAAAGATGGTGGGGGTTCTGTTCCCAGTCAAACAAGGTACAACAAGCAGCAGGGTTTCCCTTACATAGGCGTAGCTGTGGCGGCTCGCCACGGCTGAAATCCCACCGCCACGCCTACAAGATCAAGTTTTTTTTTTTGCGCCGTTTCCCGAAGAAGCAGCGGGAACTACTGTGTTGTCGCTTGTGATCACAGCCGGCGGACAGCAAGGAGGAGCAGGCAGGGCAAGGTGAAGTTACAGCATAAGTTACTGAGTTTAAAATTAGAAAGGTAGCAGTGGATATAATGCTTTTTGGTTTACATGTTTCAATAGCGTTAAGATAAACGAGTGTTGACGATCTTGACAGGGTTTCTTCCAGTGCTTATTAGGCCAGGTTTTCCTCCCCCCACCAGGCTAAGCATCACTTATTCATGTAAAATTTATTTATTTTTTCATGTCTGACTTTAACCGCATCTAATACTGTATTACGGCGTGAGCGCAACAGCGACAACTTAAGATCGATGTGTGAGCAGCCTGAGAGGTCGGGTGTTTTCATCTGAACCCTTAAAACCTCCAGCAGGCTACGCTGCACTATTGACGCATTAGCGCACGGCGCTAATAACTTAGCGACGTGACATGTCTCGGAGAAAGCGTAAAAACACGTTGGACGCTTCTTCTGAAGCAGGAAAATAACACTTCTTCTTAAGCAGAGAACGCCGCCGCCTCGGCTCGTTCACGGTCGAGCCGGACTGAGCTCGATAACATTGACCCAGCACAGCCACTGGGTCGTTGGAGCTGCCCCGTGACTGCCTGATGGAAAACCAGCGGGTTTCATCAGACTCGTAGTTTCTTGTTTTTGCTGGGGACCCCCTTATTTTACCGCTACCTCCTGCCCTCTTCCCCTGTTAACATTTAAAATGATTCTGTAAATTCCGTGTATCAATAGAAAAAAATCTCTGCCTCTGCCATCTGCAGTATTTGTAGTCTCCGAATAATAAATGAGGTCCATTCATCTGTGTATCTCCTTTGATTTGCATTAGTGATACTCTCAGCACCAGAACACTGAAGCAAAGAAACAGATGCCTGAGTTTGTTAGTCATTTTATTTATTAGGTGCATCCAACCTGTTCTATTTTTCTCTGAAATGAGATCAAATCAGTGGTTCTAAGAGTTGGCTCCACTCTGCACTAGAAATTTTTACTTTATTTAGAGACGTGTCATAATTTCTCCCCAAGCCCCAGCCCCCGCCGGCCCCACCGCCACAGCTGGAAAAATTCCTAGGGGAAACACTGAGCAAGCAAGCAAGCTCTACTCATGAGTTGACTCTAAAGATGCCAATGGTTGGTGAATATTATTTTGTTTATGATATGAAGTTATTTAGGTTGACCACTAAAGTCATGTTGCTTATGAGTTTGATTAAATACAGGTGTTTTCAAGCATGTAGACATTTGATTTGTCATTGTTACACTTGATGCTTTAATATCCCTTTTTTAAATGATTGAAAACTTGATGTAGTGATTCAGTCATGTTTTAATTTATTCATTTACACTTTTAGTGTAGGAAGATTTAGTTAAGAAAGTTCTTTGTTTATTGTATTTTATATAAATTATGTGATGTTTAGCACTTGTCTCTGTTCTTTGAAGGTTATCAACCTGATAGTCACTGAACTGGAATAATAAAGATGGTTGGAAAAAGAAGGAGTTGTCCCAAAGTGTCCCTTTGGAGTATAAATGAGAGTGGAATTTAGCACTCTGAATAAAGTGAACGTTTTCATAAAATGTAATCAACAAATGTTATACGGATAATAATAATGTTTTGTATAAATCTGTGCCTAAATCAATAAGGTTGATTGATCTGTGCTTGAATAACTGAAAGTATGAAATGAATTATTACATTGATTGATTTTGATCAGTAATGTTTGACATGACAAGGCAATCGTCACCCGCACTCAGACACAAGGACAAATTAAAGTTAAGTTAATCTCATGACACATAGATATTTCTTCACCCCGGATCAGAGCATCCGGTATCTCAAGAAGGCGTGTTGTCTGAGGTTTTCTTGGTAATATCCCTTAACATGGCATGCTCCGATTGGCCAAGTAAATCATAAAATGAGAATATTAAAATGGAATCACTTGATCACAGTGATTCAGCAGTCGCATTCCAGCTTTCCATCATTCAGCATTCAGTTCTAGAGAGTGCTTTGGAATGGCCATCCGGAGTGAAGCCTCTTTAACCCTGAGGTTTTGGCAAGCTGCCAAAACCCTGCTAAAAGCTGCCTACCGCTGAGACAGCAAACGGTTCCTGCAGAACAAAGCTGATATTGTTCCGACTCCTTAAGAGTCCTCCGAGACACAAACAGTTCCATCCATCTGTTGTGGCCCGGGACATCTCTCAACTGGAGAGTCAGTGCTATGGTATTCTACAGCCCTCGGTGCCAGAGGTCATCCGACCTCTCTGACCTTCGGATCCATGAAGAGGGTCTCCAAGAAAGGGTGAGGTAGACACACAGACAGCGTCTGATGCCTTTTGACAAGAATCAACTTCATAGCTTAACGCAAACCGAATTCTTCCCTTTTACACCAGAACTCAGCTCTTCTAGATATGAAAGTTCTGATAACATCATATTCTCACATAGGCACCATACATCAAATTCCATCCACCTAGATCCATCCATCACAGTAACTATTAGTTAACTTGTCATATTTTAATTGTATCATTCAATGTAATAATACATTCATTTCAAACTTCCAGTAATTCAAGCACAGATCAATCAACCTTATTGATTTAAGCACAGATTAATGAAGACATTATTATTATTCCATTTCGTGAATGATTAACTCATATGAGCTGAAAATAGTCACTTTATTCAGAGGCATGAGGAATCCTGTAGAAGTGATAAGCGAAGCTTAGGCCTTGAAACGGGAACAGTTTGTTGACAATATGTGATCATGTGTTCTGAGCTGCAGAGAGGCCCGGGCTCCAGCTGATGGAAAGGCAGGATCCGGCAGATTAAAGGCAACAAATGTAGACTCCTGTCTCCATGTAGACCAGATACTGAAGGGGTCAAACTGTAAATGAAAAACTGACCATTTGTGGATGATACATGGGGCGTCAATAGCCAGTTAAAGAAATTTTGATAAACGTGTATCCTAACAACGATTATTGTCAAACTCTTTTGACACATTTCACATCAGCATGCTTTTATTTCCTCATCTCTTCCATATGTTGTGAACTTCACTCCATTCAGAATGCTAAACTCTAAGGTGCAAAATCAAAGGCACAATTTTGACAAATGAAAAAAATAAAATAGTATATCAGGGATGCACTTTTTCCAAAATGTCTTTAACTGGTTATTGATGCACATTCCCATTCTGTTTTAGTCTGAAGAAAAGGCTAAGAAAAGTTTTTGAACATAAGAAGCAGTAATGTAAAATATTTATAATTTTGCTGTCGTTATTGTGATTTTTCCATAACCAAAGGTCACTTCTCTGAATTAATGCCAACAGAGTTACTTTTTCCAAAGCTACACCACTGGTTTATTTTTACACTTTAATATGGGAATACAAGTGGGGAACCTATTAGAGACACTTAAAAAGCTTCCATTAAAACACATCAATATGTCCTGGATTAGCAGAACGCCAGTGGTATTCATTAGGAATTGTAAATTGGGCCTCATGTGAGTTTAGATCTAATATTTTCTCTTTCAACTCTGTTTTTGAATGTCTCTTGGCATGCTCATTAGTTATCTTCTAACTTTTTTCATCAGCTGTTTAAAGTTGAGCAAACATTGTTAACTGTAAAGCAGGACACAATGCTTCATCGATGATTGTATGAGAAAAAAAAGCAGAAGGCATTTCATCTGGAGCAGAGTAAGCCTTTCTATGAGCACCGCAGCTGAAATTTCATGACTCATTGAGATTCATAACAACACACAACCACAACGTCTTGTGCTGTCCACACACAGTATACAGCTGACTGAGGATAGCACAGAGCAATGAGGAGAAAATTCCCTACAATGAAAAAAAATACACATCACCAATGGATGGACAGATTTTGGTAGAGCCAAGGCTGGCTACTGAGTAAACTGGGTCTCATTCAAAAGAAACAAAAACAAAGAAAACATTTCTATGGAGGGTGATTTGGTAGCAGTCAGGCCTGTGAAGTGGGTTATCCACTGTCTAACCATCATCATGTTCCTCACATCCATCGCCTCCCAGCTACTGGTTTATTCTTCCTACTCCACCCATTCTCACAGTGTTAATGCTCTGGTGTCTTCATCATTTAAGCATTCAAACACCAAGAATGAATCCGTTCATTTGTCATTTTTAACAGTTTACAGAACAGAGATGTTTATACTTCTACAGAATATTGTTTTCTGTAGTTTGTTTTATTACCTGCTTTATCAAAAATACCCATGTACATGTTTTTACAAATTAGTCATACTCATACCAAATCTATAAACAATTCCTAACTAACCAATAAAAAAAAGAACATTTATTGAGAGCTCTTAGTCTATCACTGCATAAATAGAACTGGAATATCTGAAATAAAAGTTAAACTACTACCAGTGTCTACGTCTATAAACAATATTTCTTCCATGGTGACACTGGATGTTGCACTTGGCTTCACCAGTACCACCGTATACAGCCGGTGTTAAAAAATTGCAACGGTGTCAGTATCAATACTGTTTAAAAAAACAGTGCACGTAGGAGACAAGGATTAAAAAATAAAAAAAGATGAATAAATGTCATTGTATGTATAAAACGGATGCATGGTTGAATTTTCAGTTTCACTTGAGTAGTTTAAAATGTTTTAAACTATTTAAAAACAAATACATTTTTCCACATGTGATGTCACTGCATGACAGCCCCAAGACGGCACACCGAGAAAAATGGCAGCTCGCCATTAGACACCTGACAAGGTGTCTAAAAATAACACAACTTCAAAGCAAACTTAAAAGGACAGCCGGTAGACACTGAGGAGGTCATTTGTGCAAACAAATGATGACAGCAAAAGATGCACGCCCTGACGGCACAGCAGAGGAGCAAGCCATAGCTGAAATATCAGATTTCTGTCTGGAGCCTGTTATTAAAAGAGATGATAATGTGCTTTTCTGGTGGAAATATGCAGCCAACCTTCCCCAGATGTCACGATTTGCCCAAAGTACCCATATGTTGGTGCTACAAGCTAATCGAAGCTAGGTTTGAACAGTTGGTCCACAACTTCCTATGTTGAAGCCAGAAAAGGTAAACATGCTGGTTTTTCAGGGGAAAAAAAATGTTTTCATAAGCTGCGTTTTTTTCAAATTGCTAATATTATGTGTGTTATGCTGTTGTTTTAGTAATAGTGTTTGTTATTCAGCTTCTGAACGGTGAAAGTCCAAACCAACAGTTTGGTAATCCCACTCAAGGCTTACGTCATCATTTTTAAATGAGTCCCATTAATACCGTACACCTTGATATATTGTGAAGGAAGCTAGACAGTAATGTAACAATTTGGACACCACCCATGTTTAAAGACCCAATTTTACGATTTGGCTTTTGGACAGTGACTCCTTTTAGTGTTTTATGTGTCATTGTTTTAATGTGTTCTTAGTATTCATCATGTTTTATCTGCTTTTGACTGGTATTTTTATCTTCTGTTTTAGTTAGAATGGTAACATTTTGTTTTAGCCTGTGCAGCACTGTGGGCAGCTCCCATGCTGCGTTTTAAACGTGCTACATAAATAAACTATGGTATGGTATGGTATGCCTTGTTCAAAGCTACAATAGGAAATCAGGAAAACAAGTTAGCCTACAATATTTTTTATGTTCTTGACAATGTTCTAATGGTCTATAAATATTTGGTGGAGATAAAAAGAAATTAAGTGGTTCTCTCGAATTTGTCTGAAACCTCCCCCAATAACATGGCTCAGACCAAATGCAACAGTTGGACCAACGGATTGTCAGTCTCGCCCAACTACTGCATGTCCACAATTCTCTGGGTCCTCCACACATTACTTCCTCGACAATTTAGCAACAGAACATCCCTGGTGTGAGAGGTTCTCTGCTCAGTAATCTAATCTAGAGATTACAAATGCATGGAGTGCCCGCTCCAGGTGGACTCTCAACAACATAGGCTTGATTTTTGAAAGGCGTCACAGATGGAAAAAACAGGATCAGATCACAGAGTTGATGTGAGCATCTAATTTAAGTCCAGAATCAATTATCACCCCAAAGATGGTGATAACTGGTTTGAAAAAGGGAGAGAGATGGCCCAGATCAACCTCGGATCCCGTAATCTGCTTGCTGTTTGGATGAAACATAAGCTCTGTTTTACTCTCATTAACATGCAGATAGTTTGAGGCAAGCCAATATACCGGCAGCTACCAGAACCAATCCAGCACAGACCCCTTGATCCCAACCCACCGTATCAGATGATCAAGGAGTATGGCATGGTCCACCGTATCAAAAGCTGCAGTTAGATCTAATAAAAAGGTCAAGACTGAACAGCTGCGCCAGGCACATCAGAGGGGTGGTGTGCCGCTGTCCGTGATGCTGATCAGGAGAGCAGATGTTGTTCATGGTATCGACCAGCAATTAGGGGCAGGCGCTGTCTGTGGTGCTGATCAGGAGGTAGGGGCAGAGATTGTCTGTGGTGCTGATCAGGGAGGTAGGGGAAGGCGCTGTCTGTAATGCTGATCAGGAGGTAGGGGCAGAGGCTGTCTGTGGTGGTGATCGGGAGAGGTAGGGACAGGCGCTGTCTGTGGTGCTGATCAGGAGGTTGGGATGGGCGCTGTCTGTGGTGCTGATCAGGAGGTGGGGGCAGGCGCTGTCTGTGGTGCTGATCAGGAGGTGGGGGCAGGCGCTGTCTGTAGTGCTGATCAGGAGGTAGGGGCAGAGGCTGTCTGTGGTGCTGATCAGGAAGGAGGTAGGGACGGGCGCTGTCTGTGGTGCTGATCAGGAGGTAGGGGCAGAGGCTGTCTGTGGTGCTGATCAGGAAGGAGGTAGGGACGGGCGCTGTCTGTGGTGCGGATCAGGAGGTAGCGACAGGTGCTGTCTGTGGTGCAGATCAGGAGGTCAGGATAGGCGCTGTCTGTGGTGCTGATCAGGAGGTAGGGACAGGCGCTGTCTGTGGTGTGGATCAAGAGGTAGGGATGGGCGCTGTCTGTGGTGCTGATCAGGAGGTGGGGGCAGGCGCTGTCTGTAGTACTGATCAGGAGGTGGGGGCAGAGGCCGTCTGTGGTGCTGATCATGAGGTAGGCAGGGCTGTACAGTGAGATGAAAAAAACTGTGTGATAAACTATTTTTAGACGTAGTGCAACATCTTTTCAAGTCACTTTTTTCCACAGAACTTCATTGAACCAAGGTAAGTTGCTTGTTATTGTGTAAGGAAGATGCTTTTTACTGACGCACAATGTGCTAAACTAAGTGCTGTGGAGGAAAACAGAGAAACCAGCAACACCAAATTTATAAATTTTACAGGGAGCCTAATTCACACCCATCTACTTCCGGATCAATGGATCAAAAATGCTATTTTCTAATCCAACTTGTTCTGTGCCATGGATTTTCATGATGTCCGTGAATTTTAAAGATGCATTTTGATACAAAGAAAGCGCTTGTATTCAAACAGGTCGAAAAGCTATTTCAGGTTTTGTGTGAAAACCAAACTCGCACACAGGGCTGCATGGTGGTGCAGTTGTTAACACTGTTGCCTCGCAGCACGAAGGTTGCAGGTTCGAAACTCGGCTGCTGCCTTTCTGCGTGGAGTTGCATGTTCTGCCCATGCATGCGTGGGTTTCCTCCAGGTACTCCGGTTTCCCCCACAGATCACAACATGCCCTATAGGTTATAAATTTTATGTCACTTTGGATAAAAGCATCTGCTAAATTAATAAGCATAAACATAAAGATACACATTTTTGTCTGATGAATAATAAAGTGAGCTATCATTCTGGCGTGTGTGAACGGGTTTATCAACGGCACTCTACCACAGTTTGAGAGCTCCAGATCCCCATGGAGCTAAAGTCTTAGATAAAACACCCTGTAAACCATACAGTTTATAAAAAGTAGACCACGAAAATGCATCTACATACAAAATGCATACACAGTAGTGATCTGCGTGGTGTCAACTCTTCTATGTCTATGCCATTGAGGCAAACCTTTGTAATGAGCAAATATACACTAATTTGAATAAAAGAAAATGCTTTCATTACACTAACAAAATGGCTGAAAAAATTTCACAATCAACTTTATTGTCAAGTACGTGAGTGAGACTCACAACATTTTGTTCCGTGCTACAAAACCTACGATCTTCATAGCACCAGTGCTGTAAGCTAAAAATGTTAACGTTCAGCTCTGTTAGGGGCAGGCGCTGTCTCTGGTGCTGACCTCCAGCACACGGGACAGACAGGCAGTGGCTATAACATTCATCTTTTTCTTGTTGCAGTTTGTAGGCTCATGAAAAGTTGACATAAACCTTGGTATAGCTTTAAATGATGATCCTCACAACAAAATTGCTGCTATTTTTGGATACCTTGGGATTTAATATCACTATATTACTGCCCAGCCCTACTATGCTTGACACAAAACTTGAACCACCAGCTGTCCTTGTAATTGGCAGAAAGATTGCATGTGTAAAAAAAGCTTTAAAAGTCAATACTGCAATAGGAGTTTCTCTTTTCAATTTCAAATATAAACTGAGGCTTAATATATCATTTTCACGTGCATCATAAAATTTTACATTCTTATACATACAGTGCATGTCTTTGAAGTTTTAGCTCTGATCTAGAAACAAGAATGTTTCATCACATATTTTCTCTCCTTTAATCAAAGGATAACCAGGTTTATTGATCAGTGTGGACAAAAACACAGAAAGATGTTGGTGAAAAAGGAAAATAGCTATGATGAATCTACTGTTCAAGCACAAGAAAAGTCATCATTGCACCTTCTTGGATGGAATAAATCCACTTTCCAGACAGCAAAGTGAACATCACTTAACAATCACCACAGGAAAAAAGGGATGAAAGTTATCACACAGTTTCTAATAATTAGGCTTCCTTTTTTTGTGTCATACATACAAGATTTCTCACAAAGGTCATGGCATTCGTCTTAGAAATAAGAAAGGAACAAGAGCAGCATTTTAGGTTTAAAGAGTGTTTATTCCAGGGGTGTCAAACTCATTTTAGCTCAGGGGCCACATCGAGGGAAATCTAATCCCAAGTGGGCCGGACCGGTAAATTAAAAACAACTTCAGATTGTATCCTTTGTTTTAATACAATCAATATAAAACAAGGCTGGAGCCTGACGACAGTGTATCCAAAATAGTACAAGTACAAAACCTGAAGAGTACTTGAAAATTTTGAGAAAAAAATAAATAAAACATTCCTTAGTGGTTCAAAGAGCTTACAGATCACATGGCTAGATCAGTTTCATGCAGCACTTAAAGTATATTTGACTCATTTTACTTTACATCTTTTAGCTTTCACCAGCACATCGATTATCAGAAGTCACATCCTGAGTGGCGGCCAACTTCAGGATGTGATTCAAGTTCTTGTGTGAGCCTTGAGCGCAGCTTTGTTTTATTTATACTCATTACAGAGAAAACTTGCTCACAAAGATAAGTTTATTTTCACTCTACATTGTAATGTATGAAAATAAAGTTTACACAACCATCTCACGGGCCAGATTTAACCCACTTGCGGGCCAGATCCGGCCCGCGGGCCGCATATTTGACACCCCTGGTTTATTCTTTATGCTGCTGTCATATAAAAAAGCAAAACAGCAAGAGACAAAAAGGTGTTTTCTTGCTGTTGCTTTACTCTTGTAAAGGTGTAAAGATTATTTTAGTATTAATTGAAACATAACACTGAAAACTGTGTTTAAATGTTTATCAGATTGCTCTATGTGCATTTACAAAAATGCTGAGATCATTAAAAGGAACCCAGGTTACAAAACTTTGTGGTTCTTAAAAGATAAATGTTAGTATCAGTCATATTAAAGTGGTGTAAAAAACCTTCTTAATGTCTTCATTATTATAAAATTTGTAAAAAAAATAATAATAATCCAGAGTAACCCTAACCCATTGTTGTTAGCGTCGCAATGCACTCTGGGTAGTGGCGTTATATGGTTGAACCGTGGATGCACCGGCCGTCTTTGGGACCCTGTAGTGATTGTTCGGCGACATCAACATGTCATCTGTTCAGCCTTTTCGGTTTGAACCAGAGTGAAACATTAATGATGACATCACTGACCATGTTTCACAAAACGAGCTTCAACGTGAAGAGCAAGAAGGGCGGGATGAAGCGAGTGCAGGACAAAACCGGTGGTGCATGTGCGTCAAATGTGTCTCCATGGTAACCAAGAGGGACAGTGTTTGTTGTCAAGAGCTCACATTTTTGTCAGCAGAAGTTAACGGTAAGCTATTGTGCGATTGAACTTATTCATTTGCCAATGATTTGGGAGAATTTTAGCATCCAGAGCTGTCGTGTGCTTTAAAAATTATTAGGATATTCAGTGAAACGACTTGATTAAATTTTGCTGATATTATATATTTGGAGAACACTGTGTTGCTACACTTACTGCTTGTTTTACTGACGGGAGAGGTGAATGTTCAGCTTCATCCGTGACGAGTGGCGTGTCCGATGGTTGGCTCAACGTGACGGAAGCGGCAGCTGCAGGAGCGGGTTGTCGACTCAGGAGAGCGTCCAGCGTCTCTTGTCTCTCCGAGGGCGTTTAGGCTCCTTGTGTGGGAAAATGGTCGGTAAAGCTTTTAGTTTCTGCCTTCTCTTATACCCAGCCGCTCTGGTGAGCTCTTTAAGTGGTTGTGGTCGACTGTAAGCCTCAAACGCTTCAGGAGAAAAATGTTGGGAACACAGCCGCGGATCATTGGGAAGTTGTCTGTCCACAGGCATCTTCCCACTGCTTTCTCCTCTTCTTGCCAGTGGGAAAGTTGTGTAAACTCCCATCACTCCCCTTGTTGCCCCCATGACTGGAAATTACATCCAAAAGCAGCACAATGCAGCATTTTACTTAATTATTAATACGGTGAGAGTGTAAACAAACGCTAGCGTCAATAGCTACTCTTCCTAGAGCAACCAGTATACGTCATCGCCCCCAGAGTGCATTGCATGTGGAAAACATGGTGTCGTACGTATGTCCAAAAATGTACTAAATATTATAGATTTATAAACAAACTGCAATATTTTGTGTGTTTCTAACAACATAGTTTGGTACAACAGAAAACTTGGGCTTATTAGGGCATACACGTCCTCATAGCCAGCGTTCCTTTTAAGAAAACATCTGTCTTCAGCTCTCACAGCTGAAAACATGAATTGTTTTAATTAATTTTAGTTAATTTCAACACAATGTGATCTGGGGACAAAGACTCAGATCTGAGCCCCTGGAGCAGCTGGCAGCCTGCGTGTTTTGGGTAGGGTGCTTCAAGCTGCTTGTCAAGCATTACATTTTACACTAAGATGAGGGGTATCGCTGGGCAGTAATCCAGATCAACCCTAACCCAGTGCAGGCGCTTTAGGGAGCATCAATCCTTATGTGTCATCAGACAAAGTCTGAACAGCTGTGCCAGCCGCGTCCAGGAGGGAGGAGGGGTGGAAGCTCAACTTCGGCATACCACTGTCCGTGTTGATGCTCAGCAGGGCACAGTTTATAACGTTAATCAACAATTCAAGCTTAAGTTAAAACTATGTCTGTTTAGGCTAATGTGTTCAAATTCTTTTGAAATAAAGGAAATTAGGTCCACATTAGAGCTGGACAATAACTCAATAATGATATATTATCTATCGACAGACGTGTGGTGCGATGGGAAAACAATGGGTAGATAAAAAATTCGATAAAAAAGTTTCCTTTCTTCCTGTCCTCCCCTCTCAAACCTAAACAGACAGCATGTGGCTTAAACAAGACGTCACAGCAAGAAGAGACGTAGGAAATTGTTCCAAAAGAAAAAGTAGCTACATCTGTTATGGGAGCTGAGGCCAGTTCTTCAGTTCTACATTTATTTATTTTCCAGATTGTTTTCTTCCCTTTTTGTAGTGCCGTAACAGGGCTGTGGCCGACTGGCCATCAGTCTCTGCAGCAACGCTCAGCAAAAGTGACGCATCGGTCACAAACGAAACGGCTCTTTATCACTTTTAGGAAGCAGCGTTCTTATCAGGGGTCTCCAAAATTGACAATGCTCACGCCCACTTTTGTTTACTAAGTACAGCAGGACAGCACAAACTTCTCTGTGCATCTTTGGTACCGCCCACATGCTCTGAGATTTCTACGTTACCAAGAAGTGTGTGTCAAAGCTGCCATGACACACACACACACACAGACGCACAAAATTAGCGTGCCTCCAATCATTGTGAGATGGGGGTGAGGGTGGCACATGCGTGGAATGCCAGGAGCAATTATTACATTAACGTGAAGGGACCTGTAAATATTGATGGGGACAAATCTGTAAAACAGGAGGAAAAAATGAACAGCACTATAGAAAAGTGAGGAAATGAGTGAAAACAGGATGGTATGAAGTCATTTCCTGTCTTGTTTGTAAATATCGCTGTATACTGTGAATAATGTGCTGCAGCTAAACCTTGATTTAAGTCCGTTTTTGTCTGTTCTTTATTGAAAGTAGTTAATTAAGGAATAGCATAAAATGGCCAGGGCCACACTTATAATATATTTTCTACAGTTTCTTTAAAAAATATAAAAATATAAATAAATATAAAAAAAATATATAAAGGATCTTTCATGGCGGTTAAAACGAAGAGTCGGAGTACCCGGCCCGGAGGGTTACCGGGGTCCCACCCTGGAGCAAGGCCTGGGGTTGGGGCCCGTGAGCGAGCGCCTGGTGGCCGGGCTTTCGCCCATGGGGCCCGGCCGGGCCCAGCCCGAACCGGATACATGGGCTCGTCCAACTGTGGACCCACCACCCGCAGGAGGAACATGAAGGGTCCGGTGCAATGCGAATCGGGTGGCAGACCAAGGCGGGAGCCTTGGCGGTCCAAACCCCGGACAAGAAAACTAGTTTTTGGGACATGGAACGTCACCTCGCTGGCGGGGAAGGAGCCGGAGCTTGTGGCAGAGGTTGAGCGGTACCGGCTAGATATAGTCGGACTCACCTCGACACATTGCATTGGCTCTGGAACCCGAGACCTGGAGAGGGGTTGGACACTCTACTTTGCTGGAGTTGCTCCGGGTGAGAGGCAGAGGGCTGGGGTTGGCTTTTTGTTAGCCCCGAGACTCTCTGCCTGTGTGTTGGGGTTTACCCCGGGGGACAAGAGGGTAGCTTCCTTGCTCCTTCGGGTCGGGGAACGGGTCCTGACTGTTGTTTGTGCTTATGGGCCAAATATCAGTTCAGAGTACCCACCCTTTTTGGAGTCCCTGGGACGAGTGCTAGATAGTGCTCCATCAGGGGACTCCATTGTCCTGCTGGGGGACTTCAATGCTCACGTGGGCAATGACAGCTTGACCTGGAGGGGTGTGATTGGGAGGAACAGCCCACCTAATCTGAACTCGAGCGGTGTTTTGTTATTGGACTTCTGTGCAAGCCGCAGTTTGGCCATAACGAACACCATGTTCGAACATAAGGATGCCCACCGGTACACTTGGTACCAGGGCAGCCTAGGTCACAGGTCGATGATAGATTTTGTAGTCGTATCATCTGACCTGCGGCCGTATGTTTTGGACACCCGAGTGAAGAGAGGGGCGGAGCTGTCAACTGATCACCACCTGGTGGTGAGTTGGATCAGATGGCAAGGGAACATGCCGCGTAGACCTGGCAGACCCAAACGCATAGTGAGGGTCTGCTGGGAACGCCTGGCAGAAGAACCTGTCAAGACGGTCTTCAACTCCCACCTCCGGCAGAGCTTTGACCACGTCGCGAGGGCAGTGGGGGACATTGAGTCCGAGTGGGCCTTGTTCCACTCTGCGATTGTCGAGGCGGCTGTTGCTAGCTGTGGTCGTAAGGTGGCCGGTGCCAGTCGTGGTGGCAACCCCCGTACCCGCTGGTGGACACCAGAGGTTCGGGGAGCCGTCAGGCTGAAGAAGGAGGCCTACAGGGCGTGGCTGGTCTGTGGGTCTCCGGAGGCAGCAGACAGGTACCGGATAGCCAAGCGGAGTGCAGCAGTGGCAGTTGCCGAGGCAAAAACTCGGGCGTGGGAGGAGTTTGGTGAGGCCATGGAGAAAGACTATCGATCGGCTCCAAAGAGGTTCTGGCAAACTGTCCGGCGCCTCAGGAGAGGAAGGCAGCAACTCGCTCACACTGTTTACAGTGGGGATGGGGAGCTGCTGACGTCAACTGAGGCTATAGTCGGACGGTGGAAGGAATACTTTGAGGAGCTCCTCAATCCCACCAATGCGCATTCCGAGGAGGAACCAGAGCTGGGAGGCCTGGGGATGGATTGTCCGATCTTGGGGGCAGAAGTTGCTGAGGTAGTCAAACAACTACACAGCGGCGGAGCCCCGGGGGCGGATGAGGTTCGTCCTGGGTATCTCAAGGCTATGGATGTTGTAGGGCTGTCATGGTTGACACGTCTCTACAACATTGCGTGGTCATCGGGGGCAGTTCCTAGGGAGTGGCAGACCGGGGTGGTGGTCCCCATCTTTAAGAAGGGTGACCTGAGGGTGTGTTCCAACTATAGGGGGATCACACTCCTCAGCCTCCCTGGAAAGGTCTACTCCAAGGTACTGGAGAGGAGGGTCCGATCGATAGTTGAATCTTAGATAGAGGAGGAGCAATGTGGTTTTCGTCCTGGCCGTGGAACTGTGGACCAGCTCTATACCCTTGCAAGGGTGATGGAGGGGGCATGGGAGTTTGCCCAACCAATCCACATGTGCTTTGTGGATTTGGAGAAGGCTTATGACCGTGTCCCCAGGGGCACCCTGTGGGGGACGCTCCAGGAGTATGGGGTGGGTGGCTTTCTGTTAAGGGCCATTCAGTCCCTTTACCAGAGGAGCGTGAGTTTGGTCCACATAGCCGGTAGTAAGTCGGACCTGTTCCCAGTGAGGGTTGGACTCCGCCAGGGCTGCCCTTTGTCACCGGTTCTGTTCATCACTTTTATGGACAGAATTTCTAGACGCAGCCGTGGTGTGGAGTGTGTCGAGTTTGGTGGCAGGAGAATCTCGTCTCTGCTTTTTGCGGATGATGTGGTCCTCCTAGCTTCATCCAGCTCTGACCTTCAGCTCTTGCTGGGTAGGTTCGCGGCCGAATGTGAAGCGGCTGGGATGAGGATCAGCACCTCCAAATCTGAGACCATGGTTCTCGACCGGAAAAGGGTGGCTTGCCACCTCAGGGTCGGGGGAGAGGTCCTACCTCAAGTGGAGGAGTTTAAGTATCTCGGGGTCTTGTTCACGAGTGAGGGTAGGAGGGATCGGGAGATCGACAGGCGGATTGGTTCGGCGTCTGCAGTGATGCGGACGCTGAGCCGATCTGTCGTGGGGAAGAGGGAGCTGAGCCAGAAAGCCAGGCTCTCGATCTACCGGTCGATCTACGTCCCAATCCTCACCTATGGTCATGAGCTTTGGGTAATGACCGAAAGAACGAGATCGCGGATACAAGCGACCGAAATGAGTTTCCTCCGTAGGGTGGCCGGGCTCAGCCTTAGAGATAGGGTGAGGAGCTCGGACATTCGGGAGGGACTCGGAGTAGAACCGCTGCTCCTCCGGATCGAAAGGAGCCAGTTGAGGTGGTTTGGGCATCTGGTCAGGATGCCTCCTGGACGCCTCCCCGGGGAGGTGTTTCGGGCATGTCCTGCCGGCAGAAGGCCCCCGGGTCGACCCAGGACACGTTGGAGAGGTTACATCTCCAATCTGGTCCGGGAACGCCTTGGAGTCCTGCCGGAGGAGCTGGTGGATAAGGCCGGGGAGAGGACGGCCAGGAGCTCCCTAGTTGGGATGCTGCCCCCGCGACCCGGACCCGGATAAGCGGAGGAAGACGAAGACGACGAAGACGAAGACAGTTTCTTTAAAAAAATATTTTTAAATAATTATCAGCATCGATCAATATGTTTTTTTTTTATCTATATGCTTATTTTTTAGATCGCCCAGCCCTAGTCCACATTAGATTTTTTGGGATAATTTCACTATAAAGTCTTACTAATTGTTCCTTTAAGGCTCCGTGGAATTTAAATGACAGTGATGTTATTTTTGAATCCTGTGATGTGTTGTATAAAAGCAACATTATTCCTCTGTTTGTGTTACATCATCACAAAATGACACAGCAGTCAGCACCTGTGTGCTTAGTGTTCTTCCCACGATCATCTAAACCAGGTGTTTGTATGGATAGATGGGACAGTCCATCAAACCAACATGAAAATGCATCTCGCTCAGAATATCACAGAGGATGGTTTATTAAAAATTAGGCTCGGCTCTTTGATTACATTGATATTAGGATGGTAATATTTTTATCAATCTAGTGTTCCACCCTAATCTTTACTAAAATATTGAACTAAGTACTGGCACTTGTGCCACCTCATCTGAAGTCCTCAGCAACCATCTTTATTGCAAATCAGACCACAAACAACAGCCTGAATGACTTCCTGTAACTAGATCTCATGCCAGGCATTAAAAAATGATTGTAGAAACTAGTCACATCCACCATATTCATCCTCCACGAGTTTGTAAACTGGAAGGATGCTTTAGTCACACTCCTTCACATGGCCCCAACCCATCTGGAACAGGAGGACAGCCATGCCGGGCTTTAGCTCCACATTTAAAACAATCATTCATTACAGACTGGAGACAAAACTAACCAACCTCAGCCTCCCACTCTGAGAAGGACCTGGCTGCGGCACGCAGAAAGGGACGGCGTCGGGCCAGTTGTCCGACTCATAACATATTTGGAAAATTCAACAGTAACATTCCAGAACTGAGGGGGGCGCTATAACTAATGTCACCTAAAACGCAAGACTGAGAAGGACGGAGAGGTTCATTGATTGAACGGTTTTTGTAAATGCTTCATATCATGAAAAATCAACTTTTAGGAAACTTTTATCATGTGGCATTGTCATTTCCTCATAAGAAATACCCCCAAACCATTTTTCGACTGCATTCATGCATTTTCCTGTCTCAACTGAAATGTGGTCGATGTAAAGCTTTTTCCTGCAAATGGCAGAAAGTTGCCCACTACCGGGCATTTCTCCTCCCCCTGAAGCTAGTCTGGTCTCGGTTCTGAAACCTGGACATTCTGTGGATATTCTGACAAATTACTTCTGAAATTAATTATATTGGAATGCCGCCGTAAAAACAATATGTCCCATCTACAATGACACGTGATGGCAAGAGGTAAGTGTACTAGGCACCATTTACAAAGCATTGGATTCAGTGGTGCAGTGGTCACAGTGTGAGGCATGAGTGTAGTTTTGCGCAGGTTTGCCTACCGGTCGCGGCATAGTTTTTTTTTTCTTTTTAGCAACACTTGCCAGTATTATGTTTTCAACCCTTTATTGGTAAGTTGTTTGAAATATAAGGACTAATCTGTTTGTTCTTTGCTTTCTTTGTTTATTTAGCCAGTGTGAGTCCATGTGTGAGCAGAGTCTCTCAGCTAAAATGCTGCTGAGAAACAATCAAATTCAAAGATCGTTAGAGACATAAAAGAGTCTGCAGAAAGCAATAAAAAATTAAATATAAATCAATGAAATCTATTTCAGCTAGCTAAATTAATTAATGCCGACACCACCTAGAGTCTAACCAGCGTCAGCAGAGGGCGAAACAAAACAAAGGCAAACAATAATACCACTGAACTAGCAGAGATAACTGGCCTGACCCCACCCCTTTCTTTGTGCTGCAGCCAGGTGTACCTGCCCACGCTCCGTTTGCCTCTGTATTAAAGGTGTGGATCACTCGTTTAATCAACTCTGGGGAAAGAAAGCACTGGTGCACCATTTTCAGGAACTAGAAGTGAGCCACATCACAGCTGAGCTTCAGACTCATTTCCTGATGTCTGTACATATCACCTTGAACTGAATATCAGCAAAGTAACACACAAGCCTGAAGGAGTTTTGCTGTATGGTGAAGTTGCTAATGCTAACGGTTAGCTTCCAGTAGCCAATATGTTCTCTGCTGTTTCCTAGAGGCTAACCCAACAACAGCATATTAATGATAACTGTAATGTCCAGCAATGGTCCATTTTCACCTAAAAACTGACCTACATGCCACCGGTCACCGGCAGACATGAATTCCATTCTCTAAGGTGGATTTTACATTCTATCTTCCATAAAGCAACAAGGTTCTGCAAACCTTGTTGACATTTCAGGAGGAACACAATGTCAGCCTGTGTTCCCAAACAAAGCCTTCTTCTGATAACACCGCAGGATTCCTCATGCCTCTGAATAAAGTGACTATTTTCAGCTCATATGAGTTAATCGTGAAATGGAATGAACGAATGCTATATGAAATGTTCAATAATGTTTTGATTAATCCGTGCTTAAATTACTGTGGCTGAAATGAAACATTTTGATAATATGATCAGCAATTTTAGATTTAACAAGTGAATCATTATCTACACTCAGACACAAGGTTCATTAGAGATTAATTAAGGTTAAGTTAAACATCATGACACATAGATATTTTCTTAGCCACAAATCAGAACATCCTGTATCTGAAAGAGGCGTGACGTTCTGAGGTTTGCTTGTGAACACTTCATAACATGGCACGTCCCAGTTGGCCAAGAAATCATAGTATGAGAATATTAAAACAGAGCGCACTAGATGGTGGGACAGTTCTAGAGAACGTTACGGACAGGCCATCCAGAGCAAGCCCTCTTCAACCCAAAGCTTTCGACAAACTAAAAGCTGCCTACAGCTGGCACAGCAAAACGGTTCCTTCAGCTATTCAGAAACAGCTGTTCTAGGCTCAAACGGTTTCATCTATCTGTTGTGATCCGGGAGACGACTCTGGACCGACCTGGTCATACTGCGGTCTTTTCTACAACTTCGGTACCTTGGGGTCTCCCGACCTCCCCGACATCTCGGATCCGAAAGGGAGTCTCCTCAGGGGTACGTAGAACACAGCCAAATTGCGTCTGATGCCGTTTTGATAAGAACCAACTTCATAGTTTAATGCAAACCAAATTCTCTTCACACCCAGAACTCAGTTCTTCTAGATAGAAGGTTCTGATAAACACACACCATTAAATCACCATACATCACATCACATCCACTTAGATTCATCCATCACAGTCGTCTTATTTAACTTGTCTTGTTTTTAATTTGTTTAGAAAATAAATTTCTTGCTTTTTATGAACCTGACTCTGTCTGAATTGAGACGAAGTGTGTTTACAATCCCTGAAAAAGCAAAGAATCCTAGAATCTTCTGATTAAACATCCAAAGACCAAGCAGGTTGATATTCTATATTTATATTGAGTATCACAGCTTATTGGTCATAAGTAAAGGTAATATATTAAGCTTAAAAGCACAACATTTTACCACTCTACATAATAAGGTAAGCCAATGTGAGCATAATAGATAACGAGAAGTTCAAATCAAGGGGAACCCTAGACTGCTTATGTTATAAAAGACAACTTTACCAACTCTCTGTAATTACACAACCCCCTAAAGTTTCACATGAACAATGAGAGAACACATCTGCATACGCATGAAAGCTTTTAAAGTGTTCTACTAAATCTATTTCCATATGTGAAACAGGCAAATTATCCCAGATTATATAACATTTTTCACACACTCTCAATAAGTAAAGTGTGATGTGATAATTGGCATCATTTTCCCTACAGGGAGGTCCACCAGAGATGAGGAGGAAGCTGGCAAGTTTATCGACATCACCTGAGCCACAGCTTGAAGCTCCAGAAGGTGTTTTCCACTTGAGCCTCAACCATCAAGTTACTTGAGTTGCTTTGGTCACCTGAATATTTTGACAGCCCTTCTGATGCCCTCCTTTCCTCTCTTCCTTATCATTTTGCCACACTTCTTCCCATGTTTTCTGCCATCTACAGTATCTGCTGCATCTATTCCCACTTTGATGGCTTCTAGCAGTTTTACTGTGATCCATACAGCAATCATCTCTCTCCATCTCTCTGAAAGTCTGAGAGTCAGAGGCTCCCTGTCATCTTTAATGACAGCATCTGATCTTTTTTTTTTCTTCTTCTGTTTTGACTCAAAGTTAAGAAACCCCAGAGACCAAAAGAGCTACTTTGCAACGGATGCAAATGAAACACATTCTTTAACTATCCGAACCCTAGTTGCCTTTCAATGTACATGTTTCCCATTTCATCTCTGTTGTCCGAAGCCAGTTGATTCCTAAACTGATTAGATTATGTTTTAAATGAGCACAAAAGAAATTTGGGGAATAATTATTCGTTCCATTTGCAGGACAATGCCCCAGTCCTTCCCTTCACATGCTGCAGCCCAAGAGTTTAATTTTGGTTTTCTACCCTGTTGATTGTGCCCAATAATGACAAACCACGCAAAGTATGGGAATCAATCAACAAGACCTCCCACTGGTTTGAGAGTCGAATCCCCAACAACAAGGACAGCAAACACAACTGAAAGGATTCATCTGTTCTGTTCAGTCAAATTCTTCTTTTAATCAAAATCTGATACACGCAGAAGTAAATCTATATCTGCAGGCTAAAGCATTCAAGATTAGGATGATTTCACAATGTTCTCACTAAACAAAGACAGAGATACGACACAGCGGGGACATATGTAGGGCCCGACCGATATATCGGCCGGCTGATATTATCGGACGATATAGGGGTCATTAACACGATCGGCTATCGGCCAAAAAGATGGACGATATGGCCGATATTGCGCTACCTATCCAGCAGATGGCGCCAGCTTTATGAACTCATGCTGTGAGGCTCCACTCCTCGGGGGGTGGAGCCACCGTCACAGCACACATGCAGTGGGGCAGCAGAAGCAATTCAGTCAAGCAGAGACGACGGTGATGAGGAAGTAGGAGGTAAGTCTTCAGTTTTAAGCATATTTGTTGTGTCAGTGGTAAGTTGAACAGTAAAATAAGCAATGACAAAAGTATGTTTCCCCTCAACATGCTTACTAAGTTTATTGTGTGCCTCGTGGCCGCGTATTGAAAAGTTAATCTGAAAAAATAAAATTAAACTGCCGCAGCATTACGGTCCATGCAGAGCTCACGCTGCTTCCCCTTTAGTCACGCAGGGCAGTAAGTAACATTGGCCTTTTTCTGGTAGACTTTCTGGAACATTCTCAGACAATTTCTTCCGCTCTTCAGCAGTCTTTTCAAACTCACGCGGTTCACCCGCGGCTCGCGAAAAAAATAGTGCAGACGCCGAAACGATCATGTTGGCAACAAAGCAATGAAACGGTGTGCAGGGAGTCCCCCCTCCTCTCCCTAGCTGTGAGAGGAGTAGGGGCGGTAAAACGAGAAAATAAGCATTCCTCTCTACAATAGAATAAATCTATTGTATTTTTTCAGCCTTATATTTTACATAAGGCTTATACATTGCCACATACTACTCATTTAACGTATCTTATTTTTATTTTCCTAATACTGTCGGCTTTGGAAAGGACCAAAACACAAAAGTGTAAAACTCAAAAGTATTTTAATGCCAAAAATCAGGTGACAGAAATAAAAACGGGTAGCTAGGACGCTGAAACCAGCAGAGTACGGCTGAAACTGATCCGTATGCACTGAGGAGTGAGATGACAGAGGACTAGTTATGAGGAGGAGGTGTGAGTGGGAGCAGAGGACAGCAGGGGAACATAGGAGGAACTATAAATGAAAATAATTTTAAAGAAGAAAGAATCCTAAAAGGGGAAGAAGAATAACTAGGAAAAAAACTGACAACAAACAGAGTAGAAAATTCAGTGGAAGGAAAAAAAAAGGACTTGAATACTAAATGAGAAAACCTTAACAGCTGGGGAACCAAACAAAAACAGAGCCATTGGTTTTGAGCCACAATGCCTGATATAATTTATTTACATGATAATTTTTAAACTTTTAAGTATAAAAATGCCACATTTAATGTATTTTACTTTGTCTTGGTATCAACAGATATATAACTGTACTTTTTTGCTGATTATTTTATTACAGATGGAAAAAGAGGGTCGTAGTAAGGTGTGGGCCTACTTCACTAAAGATCCATCCGGTGATGTCATCTGCAGCATCTGCTCATCTTCAGTAGTAGTTTGTGTGTTCTGTTGTTTTTGAGATTGCAAAATAAATCTTATTTGCATTACTTGGAAACCCTTGTGAGTTATTGAGACAGTTCTTTGGTGTGTAATATAGAAATAAGTTAGCATAAAAATGGCAGAGAATGAAGGGTTTAATCTTAAGAACATTTGTATTTATTTCTTTTTTTGTGAGGGAGATTGATCGGCCATTATATCGGCTATCGGCCTTTGTTAAAAGTTTTATATCGGCATCGGTCCCAAAAAAAGCATATCGGTCGGGCCCTAGACATAAGATCTCTCATGTTTGAGTTATAAAAATATTCATCTTAACGGACTCTGACCAGGACCTGTTGTTACTAAGATTTACTCCAATGTTCATGTATTCCTCATAATAAAAATGAAATAGCTCAATATAGACAGCTCAAAATAGCATAAATGTGTTAAAAATGAATGTTAATATAAAAAGTTCTGGATTGTTTTGTCCAAATTTTTTTTATTCATTTGAGTGTAGAAGTTAGACGTTAGGGTGCAGGAACATCAGTTCAGCAGCTGTCTTAATAGAACTGGTATATATAGTATATGGTTTCTCATCTGAACCAATACTAACAGCAACCACATTATAGAGTAGCTTTAAGCAGTCTGAACACAGCCTCTCCTATACAGATAGCATTGAATGCCTCGTAGGGGTGAAACGAGAGTAGTCAGCAAGACATGTTGGGGAGGTATTAAAGAGAATAGGACGGCAAACTGAGCGCGTTTGCATGCTGTATCCTGTTCAATCTCCTGCCTGAATAAAGCAATCTCCAAATAAAGTCATACATGACCTACATTACAACGAATTATTAGGTTTAGGGATCAATTACTTCTCTGCATGGAACCATGTTGGTTTGGATCATGTGAAAACTGTAGTCTGAAATTATACACAAAATTATAGATACAACTAATTACTTTGAGACTCTGTTTCTTTATGCAATTAGATTTGATAAACAGTTTTTAACTAGTGTGTGATCTTGATGAAGGGGATTTTCCTTTATCATTTCAAGGTTTTATTTTTCAGTAGAAAGGGAAAAAAAACAGAACTAGGTCTTAAAATTGTGTCTGCCACAACCACACATGTGACATATTACATTAGGTTATTATTAATTTAACACAAACTGGGCCAAAATGCAGAAAATGTGTGTGAAAAACTAATTACATCCTTACTGAATTGAGAGAGCATGAAGCACCCAGGTGCAGTGAATCAAACACACTGAAATAACTCATAATAAGCAAATCAGAGATTTGGCAGGGATAGGGTGATTTATGATGATATACGCTTTATTCATATGTATGCATTAGTGTTGCTTTTGGCAGGAATCTTAGTTTTAGTCTTACTGAGGAAAATGCATTTTAGTCTTAGTCAATTTTAGTCGACAAATATTTTTGTTTTTCATTTAGCCAAACTTTAACCCTCCCACTGTCTTTATGGGTGACCCGCGAGGTAAGTTGACCACTGAGCAGGGTTGATGGTTTATCCCTTGAGGTCCACGTGGCAGGGGTGAGGTGGTGCTCACTCCTCACCCCTGCCACATGGACCCAAGGGATAAACCATCAACCCTGCTCAATGGTCAACTTACCTCACAGGGTCACACCCATTAGGACAGTGGGAGGGTTATACAAAGTATTATTCTCTAGCGAATGAGTTTATAGGTCAGATATGTACTCTGAGCTACTGGAGTGAGTTTCATACCAACATCATTTATTTTATGGCTGCCCCAGATTTAGTAAAACAACAATCCCCAGACTGGTATAATTATTTTTTTTATTACTTTATTGATAATCACAATAGTGTATGTAATTTATTGATGCAGATCTGAGCCTTTTCACAAAAGAAATGTATGATTTTACTTCCTTTCAGTTATTCCTTTAAGTTATCAGACCTCCATTAGTGTCTTTAAATGTATATTGTGGCAAAGTCCACCTACTTAAATGCAGTAATGTTGTTCCCTTAATAGGAACCAGGGAGCAAAGACAATAATCTTGACACTCTGACTTTAAAACATTCATCTTAAACGTGTTCACATAAAACCTGTTAAAACCCGTCATTTAGTTCATTTATCTGTTTGACTTTTTCATGAAGCATACGGATTAGAAACATGCTAATATTACGGGTATATTTAAAAGTAGCAACGTCGTCGCTCGTAGTAGCATCAATGAGCGGCTGACCGTCATAGGGTTGGGCATCGAGCATCAATTAGAACCAGTTCCAACTGTTAGTTTTTCCCAGAATGGTTCAAAGTTTTTTATTTCGATTCCTAGTATTGATTCCTAGAATCCCGACCGGAAGAGGAATCCGCGGCTGATCTCCGTGAAAAATACACGTGATCTGCAAAACTGCGATCAACGCTTTTAAGAGCTGATCACACCAGCTGTCAGCAGGGGTGCTGTAAAGCGGTGAAGGAAGATTCTAAGGGCCCACAGCAGTCAGGGGCCCAAAAATGTTTCAAAGTTGAATAAAAAATAAAGTTTAAATATCACAAGTACTTCACTTTGCAGTATTTTTTCTCATTTAAGACATTAAACAATCTTTTAGTTTTTATGAAATGTATATTTATTCAGAGGTCCCTACTTTATTTTGACTAATTAATTTGAACCCCCCTCCCAACGGCATAAAATGGTACAGTCCACCTGGCCGAGGGGCACGTAGCAGAGGCCAGCTCACGCAGCAGTCAGACAGCAGAGTGCACCAAGGCTGCAGTAAAAATATGTCTGCAAAATCAAAGTCTGGGTCACAGAAAAGGAAAGAAAGAAAGGAGAAAGAGGACAGGCAGAAGAGAGGGTGTCAGTATGTCACATAGTTTGTCCCAAAGAAAGGTGGGTTTAGTTAGTGAGTGGTTAAATTCAACCTGTTAGCTAGCTCTGATATCCACAGTGAGAGTAACTATGTTTCATCTAATTGTGGTAAATGGGTTGCCGTCCTTGTCCCTACCAGAATCAGCAGTTGATGATATGTCAGCAGCACTGTTGGGCAAGTTACTTCAAAACAGTAATGCATTATTTATTACTTGTTACCCTCATTTTAAAGTAATTCATTACATTACAATATTACTGATTTTAAAATGTAAGGCATTACACTACTTTTGCATTACTTTAGGTTACTTTCACCAAAACAACTTCAATATGAATCTGGTCATGTGACGCTCAGTGAGCTCATGACATATATGTGGAAAGTGATGTGGTGTCTGAGCTAGGATTGCTGTTAAAAACAGTCAGATGTAATAACAGTGCTTTAAAATGATTGTTTATTAAATAAAAGCAACAACAATCTGTACTCTCAGCACGCTGCCATCTTATATTAACTGAGCAGGGAGTGAGGTGGTGGGGGCTCCAAGCCTATATTTGCCCTTGGTCCCCAAATGCCTTGATACGGCCCTGGATGTGGGACTGACTTCTGGGGTGATCTGATTCTATCACATGTATAAATATTAAATGCGTATATATTATTGCTTTTCACTGGTAAAAATGTGTGTTGGGGATAAATCTACCTACTTTTTTCTTTTTTTCTTGATTTTATTTGAATAATTTCCTGCCCTTTCTCTCTCTAACCTTCCTGCATGCTGCATGTTTTCTCCGTCTTCCAGAAAAAACTGTTTCCCAGACTTCCTACTTTCTAACGATCAGCCAAAGGGATCTTCACATGCGCGACGCTCCAGCAGTAATGAGTTGAAATCACCGGGGCACAGATTATGAACTCAGCTGAGGCAAAGCACGTCAGAAAAGCACAAAATACCAGAGAATATGCGCTGATATGAACGATCGCAGGTGAATTATTTTGTTTTAGTGGAGCGATTTTGTGAATGTTGCAGCGGCCGCGTGCAGGACGCAGCTGGAGTATTTGAGCCGTTACCGCGGCGTCCTCTCTGCCCGCAAAGCTGAGTCCATGAATGACGTAATATATGCAGATACTGGATCTTACTTCAGGTTTCCCGCAATTTGAATTTTTAAGGAACACATCTTGATTCTGGTTTTAAAAATGCATTGTAATTACCGCGTTACTGACAATTGTACTGAGTAAATATGACCATTTTCTTTCCCTGTAATGCCTTACATTACCACGTTACAGCAAAAAGCAATGCATTACAGTAATTAATTACTTTTGTACCACATTACTCCCAACACTGGTCAGCAGGTGTCCACTCACAACCCAATGAATCTCAAGAAGGTGAGCAATGTAGCATGTTAGCTAGCAGCCTCATTTAAGGGGGTCTTTGGGAATCACTTAAGGCTCTCTTCTCTATCAGTACTATTACAAAGGAATATAAAAAGGCTATTTTTGGTGATAAACACATTGTTTTTCCACATAATGATAATTATATATCAATCAGTAAAAATGTATAGATTGTTTTGGAAGCTGGGCAGGTTGAAGCATTATTATTTAGTCCGTCACTAAGTATGTCTCTCAGGAGCATTATTAATTATATCACTGTAAATAATAAATCTTGCTGTGTACAATCAAGGCTGAATATATTTTTAGCTGTTTTTTTGTTGAGAAAAATGGGTTTCTAGAGACTTATATACGTATTCATGCAAAGTTATCCAACTTTAAAATTTTATGTAACTGGATATGTTGGAGATATTTAGCCTCTCATCCCAGAGGCTTCTTCCACACTTTGGTTGTGGTCAGAAACAAACACACTGGTTGTGCTGCAAGTCTTTTTTTTTTTCTCCAAAACATGTTTTTGTCTGAATGGAGGTGAAGTTATTGTTCATAGAATTAAAATTCATGTTGAAGTTAAGATTATTTCATCAAGTAAGCCCTGTGGTTAGCTGGCTCATGTAAAGCATGTCATGTCTTGAAAGAATCGGAATCGGGAATCGATAGGAACCGGAATCGAAACAAGGAATTGGAATCGGAACCGTTCAAAATCAAATGATGCCCAACCCTTCTGACCGATGCGCGATCCCGCGGCAGGGAAGCGCTGAGCGGAGCTTAGCGAAGTTGGCTTCCAACCCACATCAGAATCCACGCAAATAGAGTGGTTAGTGCTCTCTGATGTGGATGGGAGCTAACTTCACTCAGCTGCTGAGGCTGGTCTGCTGACCAGAGGACACACAGACAGCAGCAGTGCTGTTACATGTAACTTTTGTAAGACAGGCAGAAATTTGTATTTTGAGCATAGTTTTCATCAAGTCTCGGCTCGTTAACTAAATCTCCTGTTCGTCTCTTCAGGTTTTAGTCACCAAAGAGCTATTTTTAGCTCGTCAGCATCTTGTTTGCGTTATGAAAAAAGGGGCATCAACGAAATATATTCGTCATCGTTTTTGTTAACGAAAACACTGGTATGCATTTAATCGGTTTGACATATATATCGTCTAGCAGGCCCACTAAAACTAAACAGTAGAAGCTACAGTCACATCTGTTTTGTTACAGGGTTAAAGATGATTCATTTCTGTTTGGTCAGCCTGCAGTTCCTTTCCTCAATCGTAGGGATGCTCCAATCCGATTGCGTGATTAGAAATCGGGTCCGATCAAATGATTTTCAGGAAATTGGAATCGGTGGGAAAAATCGGATTTAACCATTTAAAACAACAAACATTACTTTTTAAATTCATCCTGAGTAAGTGACTTTCAAACGGAATAACACTGGCTTAGTTTTTAATTACACTAGTTCCTGTACATCAGTATTTCTGTTTCACAGAGTCCCGCAATTTAAGGTAGTCCTGGAACTCACGCACCATAACATGTAGCGGTCAGCTAACATAGAGCATATATGTCACTTCAAGAGAGAATAAATGTCTGTTTTTGGATTTATTTTTAAACGAACAGCAAAGGGAGTGTAACAAACACATATAATGTGTGCAAACTGAGCCTTTAATGAGGTGGAAAAGGTAGTGCTGCGTTCAACACTGATGCACCACCTTAAAAAAACAGACCCTGCTCAGTTCGCTACAGCAAGCCACCTGACACCAAAGGATGAATTAAAAAACCAGGAAAGTGTCTACGGACAGCAAAAATACCAGATGACAGCATATTTATCACACTGGACGCAGATGCAGCAACTCTACAGGTGTTTTGTAAAAAGCGTTACTCTGATGCTGACCGTCACGTGTTGCTCAAAACTGCCGCACACTGAGTAAACGATTTAAAAATATGAGCGACACGGATACTTTTACATTTATTCTTAATATTAACACATCTCTTATTGATGTATTTCCTAAACAAATGATGTTTTATGGAAAATAAACAAAAGAAATTACATAAATACAGAAAGAAAGAAACACATTTTTGATTTTAAAATAACTTAAAGGGCAACCCTTGTTCTCTTAATACATTTCTAACGTATTGGATCAGGACTCTGTATCGGCAGATTCTTAAAATCAAATGGTTCGGTATCGGATCGGGAGCAAAAAACGTGATCAGAACATGCCTACTCAATAGTCTTTTAAATACATTTTCGGAGCTATGCACTGGTGATGATGATGATGAGAGCACAAATGGCTCAAGGACTGTTGTTTTTCCATGAAGTGAGGATGATCAGTGCAATGGAGAAATAAATATTCCGGTGTAAATGCAAAGCAGACAGGAACCAGTACCAGCTTTGGTTTTATTACCTCTCTCAAACCTGAGGCTGAAAAATATGGATACATCCACTACTCCCTGGTTCTAGTGACCTCTGACCTCAATCCGAGCTGCTATCGTAGCTTTAGGGCTCACGGACTTAAGGAGGAATGGGAGCATACAATAGTTTTGTTGTAAAAATATAAAAAAGGAAGTGAAAACCTTTGCCATCAGGGTGAGAAGGAGAAAATAAAATATGAAGTAGGAAGAAAAAAATCAGCAAGCAAAGAAGCCAAAATGTGCAGAGAGAAGTGGATGGGAGGGAAGAACCATGGTTATCTGGTTATCTGTAGCTGCAGCACAACGTCTGATGCTACATTCTGGAAAAACCAGTGATGCAAACAGTAGATAATATGTTGTTTGAACATTTTTATATCACTACATATTCTGGGGGATTCTCATCCGAACATTGTAATACCTTTTGCCCTCAGCGAAAGCGCCACATTGTCCTTCCAGGGGGTGGGCAGAGTAACTGAGAAAATAACAAAAAGGAAGGAAGCAACACATGGAGCTCAAAACAACCTGAGAAAGCTCAATTTAATACTTACAGCTGAATTAAAATGAAAAGTTGATTGTATTGTTTCCCTGTAAATAAGTTGCAATCATCATTTATCAACACCCATGTGACATTTTGATCAAGAGAATAAAAAGCTAATTTTCATCTGATTAATATGCTGCTGCTGATTCTGTTTGTCTGTTTGGTTGGGGGGGGAGGGGGCAGTGCGCTACCAACACTATCTATAGTGGGGACGGTGTGCTGCTGACCTCTACTCAGGACGTTGTGGATCGGTGGGCAGAATACTTCGAAGACCTCCTGTATCCCACCGACACGTCTTCCAGTGAGGAAGCAGAGTCTGGGGACTTTGGGTTGGCCTCTCAAATCTCTGGTGCTGAGGTCACTGAGGTGGTTAAAAAGCTCCTCTGTGGCAAGGCTCCATGGGTGGATGAGATCCGCCCGGAGTTCCTTAAGGCTCTGGATGTTGTGGGGCTGTGTTGCAATATCGCGTGGACATCGGGGGCAGTCCCACTGGACTGGCAGACTGCGGTGGTGGTTCCCTTATTTAAAAAGGGGGACCGCAGGGTGTGTTCCAACTACAGGGGGATCACACTCCTGAGCCTTCCTGGTAAGGTCTATTCAGGGGTTCTGGAGAAGAAGGTCCGTCGGATTGTTGAACCTCAGATTCAGGAGGAGCAATGTGGTTTTCGTCCTGGCCGTGGAACACTGGACCAGTTCTATACCCTTAGGGGGATCCTGGAGGGTGCATGAGAATTTGCCCAACCAGTCTACATGTGTTTTGTGGATTTGGAGAAGGCGTTTGACCGCATCCCTCGGGGGGCCCTGTGGGGGGTACTCCAGGGGTATGGGGTACCAGGCCCTCTGATACGGGCTGTTAGGTCCCTGTATGACCCGTGCCAGGGCTTGGTCCGCATTGCCGGCAGTAAGTCGGGCTCGTTCCCAGTGAGAGTTGGACTACACCAAGGCTGTCCCTTGTCACCGATTCTGTTCATAACTTTTATGGACAGGATTTCTAGGTGCAGCCAAGGTGTGGAGGGCATCTGTTTTGGTGGCCTGAGGATCAGGTCTCTGCTTTTTGCAGATGATGTAGTCCTGTTGGCTTCATCAGAACGTGATCTTCAGCTTTTGCTGGAGCGGTTCGCAGCCGAGTGTGAAGCAGCTGGGATGAGAATCAGCTCCTCTAAATCTGAGACCATGGTCTTGAATCGGAAAAGGATAGAATGCCTTCTCCGGGTCAGGGATGAGGTCCTGCCCCAAGTGGAGGAGTTTAAGTATCTCAGGGTCTTGCTCACGAGTGAGGGAAAACTGGAGCGTGAGATCGATAGGCGGATTGGTGCTGCATCTGCAGTGATGTGGGCGTTGTACCGGTCTGTCGTGGTGAAGAGAGAGCTGTGTCAGAAGGTGCAGCTCTCGATTTACCCGTCGATCTACGTTCCTACCCTCACCTATGGTCATGAGCTTTGGGTAGTGACCGAAAGAACGAGATTGTGGATACAAGCGGCCGAAATGAGTTTTCTCCAAAAAGTGGCTGGACTCTCCCTTAGAGATAGGGTGAGAAGCTCGGTCATTCGGGAGGGGCTCGGAGTAGATCCGCTGCTCCTCCACATCGAGAGGAGCCAGTTGAGGTGGCTCGGACATCTGGTGAAGATGCCTCCTGGACGCCTCCCTGGTGAGGTTTTCCGGGCACGTCCAACCGGGAGGAGGCCTAAAGGCAGACCCAGGACACGGTGGAGGGACTATGCCTCTCACCTGGCCAGGGAACGCCTTGGGATTGCCCCGGAGGAGCTGGTCCAAGTGGCTGGGGAGAGGGAAGTCTGGGCCTCTCGCCTTAGGCTACTGCCCCCGCGGCCCGACTCCGGATAAGCGGATGAAAATGGATGGATGGATGGATTAATTAATGAAATCCAGGTAAACATATGCATGCCACATTTCTATGCATAGATGACCTGAACTGAAATACTAGCGGTTCGGCTGCCAAAGATTATAAAACAAGGGCAAAAGTGAAATCATGTTACATTAGTTAACTGGTTAAATTGTTTTACATCACAAAATAAAGCTAAATAGCCATAAGTTTACATTACTTCCTTCCATCAAACACTTAAAGACGGAATCATTTCCTGTTTCTCCATGTTTGCTAAAGTGGTACTTCACTGAAAAACCTTTTTGAAAGGCGTGGGACACTCTATCCAGGGCTATTTAATTCTGGGCCTCGAGGGCCATATCCAGCACGTTTTAGTGGTTTCTCTGGTCCAACACACTTGATTCAGTGGTTGAATCACCTGTGCAGTAGCTCGTCAGGCTCTGCAGAAGCCTGTTATTCACCTACTAATAGAAAGCAGGTGTGTTGAAGTAGGGTTAAAACCAAAATGTGCTGGATGCTGGCGCTCGAGGTCCAAAACTGAATAGCCCTGCTCTCATCAATACATTTGCAGTGGTCTCTAGTAGGAATAAATGCCTTGTAAGTCCTAAGCTGGGGAAACAAAGCTCTAGTGCACCATTTTTAAGAACTAGAAGCGAGCCAGATCAGAGCTGAGCTTCAGAGAACAGGATTGGGAGTCTTATTTCCTAATATTTGGATATCTCACCTTGGATTTGATAACAGCAACACGACTCTCCCACTGACTGTTTGCTTTTCAATGTGGATATGTTTACCTCCACAAATAACACAAGCCTGGAGAAGTTCTGCTGTGTGGTGAAGCTACCAATGTTTACAGTTAGCATCTACTAGTCATGACGTTCTCTGCTGATTTCGAGACACTAAGCTTAAAACAGCCTTCCCCATTGCGAGTCAAAATGAATGAGTCCATGACTGTTAAGAAGCAGAGTGATGTATATCTGTCAGGATTTTCAGATCCTAGAGTTTCACCGTCTATTTTCTATCAGAAGCTAATTCATGAATGGGTGTAGACCATTTTCATGTTCAGCCTGCATGAAAACCTCTGAGTGACTGATTTTTGTGTGGTGCTCTGGTTAATTTCAACACAAAGAAAGTGACTCACAAGTGTCATGTCCCTGTGAATACAGAGGTCATTAAGGTGCCTGTTTGAAAAACTCAAGCCCAGAATGCGATTTTAGAGTTTCATCAGCTTTTTCCTCACCTTCATGACAAAAATGTTCTGAGAAGTTTATTTTCCCAGCTTCACTGTCAACAAATAGCAAAAATACCTTTGCTCTAATTCGTTCAACAACCAACGTTGTGCCTCTCACCTGCTTGTCAAGCTCTGTAACTGCTATAACAGCTACAACAGCACAGCCTTTCCTACTGCACTGTGTGACTTTTATTGGTATAGGCTCACCTTTCAATACATGTTTAAAAATGTCTCACAACCCAGTTAAAATTGTGCCTTGACACATGATTATCAAGATTTTGGCCAAAACAGCAACAATTTCTTTAAATGATCTTATTTTACAACTTGACATGAAAGGCCGCAGTGCTGGAATACGCGAACGTTTCTACGTTACTACAACGTTACTACAGCGTAAAGGTGTACTAGAAAGGTTTTCTTTTTCGTTTGAAAACTGTCCTTTGAGGCTCTATATTTAACATGAAACTGTGTTGGGGCTTATAAATAATTAGACAAACACAACCCCATAATAAGCCCTATAATGGAAAGACTGCATCCATGAAAGAGGAACAAAGTAGTGAGTGTCAGGCGGGTTGTGGAGTGGGGGATTTACGGATGAGCATAAAAGAGGACCTGAAGCTGTGGATCTATCTGGTGTTCATTCAAAGTTCCTAGTAGGGATGTACGTAGTTAACCGGTTAATTACCATTAATGTTGTAACTGGTTAAACTTGTTTTTCCCGGTTAACTGCCTCAAGTCCTTCTGCTGTGCTGCGTGCAATATATTTTGTGCCACTGGAGGGCGCAAGAGCATCACTATCAAATGTTTACTGGGCGACCGCAGAAGAACAAATGAGCTTGTCACATGACCAAAAAAATGTCCTCAAACACGAAGCGGTTAACAAAGTTCGTTAACCGGCTAATAACCATTAAGGGGCGTCAATAGCCGGTTAATGAAATTTTGGAAAACGTGCATCCCTAATTCCTAGTAAATCTTGGAATTTCAGTGCTGCTCCGACATTCTTCTTTGTTGTTTTCCTCCTGTCTATCAAGGCTGTTAGCAGTAGCTCAGGCTAATGTTGTTCTGCAGTTAGCATTACTGTGACTAACATTTAAATATAGCCAATATTATATAGCTTTAGTTTATGACATGTTAAACCAACTTTTCTCAGAATGAACCGTTTCTCAGCGGCCATCACCACATGACTCATTTACATAGGAAAGCAGGTCAGAGAAGGCAGGAGCTCTTGGTATGCTACATTAGACACCACAAGCTGACTATATGAATAATGATAAATTACCTGCACTTGTATAGCACCTGTCAGAGTCAGAGGACTCTAAAGCACTTTACACTACAGCGTATCATTCATCCATTCACAAACACATTCACACACTGGTGGTGATGAGCTACAATGTAGCCAAAGTTGCCCTCGGGTGCACTGACAGAGATATTCAACCACTAGCTTTAAGGTATAGCGGAGGATCTTTTCCTTCCGGGTGGATCATCTGAAACACTGGTCCGCATAACTGTCAACAAGGGCGTCAGTTTGTTGTCAGAATTGCTGGGGACAATAACCATACACTTGAGTGGGGCTTAAAAATTGCTGGGGACAATAAAGTAGGCTAGCACAGGGGTCGGCAACCCACGGCTCTGGAGCCGCATGCGGCTCCTCCATCCATCATGCGGCTCTCTGTGCTTGTAAAATAATGAATGGATATTTAAATAAAATGCTTTATATTTTACTGCATTAATTTTACATCTGTATGCCAATTCTAAATGTAAAGATTGTCTGCGTAAACCTGAACAGGTCCAACCCGGTCTTACTGTGAGACCGGGTAGACGCGTCACGCTTGTGCGTAATCATATGCGCTTCTGAGCTGCTTTCTGACCTTCCCCACCTACAAAGTTTAATTACAACAATCAAACGTGACAGAGCCTGGATTTGTATTCTGAACAGCCTAAACATGTTTTAAAAAGAAACGTATGACAAAAGTGGTACCTGCTCAGTAAAATATTATTGAAGGCAGAGACGGGCTACAGCTTCTGGATCCACTTTATTTAATCGTTTTATTGATTATCTTTTTATGAAAGATAACTTTGACGTACACGAGCGACCAGGTGCGTTGCAAGCTTTTCAAAAGTGTGGGGGATGTTGTCTGTGCCTAAAATAATTATGTTATTCATCTTGTTAGTTTAATTTCCATAATAGCGGAGCAGGTGCGAATTTTAGACGCGTCACGCATGTCTCCGTTTTAAACATGTTTAAACTGTTCAGAATACAAATCCAGACTCTGTCTCGTTAGATTGGTGCAACTAAAGTTTGTACTGAATGAAACTTTACATTAAACCATGTTGAAAAGAAAAGGATCCGATTAAATCGTTTCCCCCTTACAGTCACGGACTACAGTGCAGTGCGCGTGGCTCTGGGGTTAATCAGGTTTAGTTGTTTCTCTTTGCAACAATCTTCACAAGAAGGCAAAAGAGTTAAATGACAGGTTACAGATATTTCCATTTGACTGTTTATTTTGACGGATAAACTCAAGGATGTTGGTTGATTTCCTCCCACTGAAGCGGTCTGGAAACCCGGTCTCTCTGAGGGATGTGTCACTTGGAAAAATGTTATTTTTATGAAATTATGAAAGTTTGGCTGAATAGCGCTTGTTCCTGTCTCCAATATGGAGACGCATGACGCATCCAGTCGCCTCTTCAGCTCAGAAAGCACCTGTAGAGACATTTGGTCACGCACAAAGTTCATGTGGAGCAGAAGCAGTCGGGCCACGGCAGGTGAAATGTTCCTAGCCTACATGAAGTGAAATTGTTTAATTGTAACATTAATATGTTACTGGACACGCTGGTCTGGTTGGTTAGACCAGTGTTTGATGTGGAAAACACACACACACACACACACACACACACACACACACACACACACACACACACACCAATTAAAATAATGCTGATAGCGTGGACTAGAAGCCAGGTGATGGTTTACATATTTAAATGATGATCAGGCTGCTGTAAAATGTAATCTCCATCCACATCCAGACACAATTATCATCTATCCTGTCTCTATTTGCTCTGCTCTTGTCTGGGCTGATCAGCTGACGGTGCGCGCGGTGCGCCTAGTGGCTGTGATGCACATTTTACGCATTTGGAGAGGTGGGCCGGATGCTTTGCTTTTACTGGAAGATGGTCCACTTAACGCACGGGTGTAGACTACATATTAATGACAAATGAATGAAAATTAAATTGGGAGTTTTTACTTCATATTTTAGAAATAAAAATGACTGGGGAAAACATTTATGACGTCTTTTTAAACGAAATTTTCTAGCGCAACCTGCCTGCTTCACTTAAGTCACTGCTTATTAAGGTCCGTCCAAAATTACCGTGGCCCACCCAAAAATGAAAACCTGGCGCTGCGCCTGTTATAAACCTCTGCAAATTATTGTTCTTCACTTGATCAAACTCAGACTTTGTACAGCTAATGTCAAGATGTAAAATTATGAATTCAGTCGAGCTCTTCCGTCCCTCCATCTCCTGCTCTCCTTGAACCCGACATCGGCTGTCAGAATAGGGGAGGTGAAGAAGGAGATGAGGCAAACAGAGTGAGTGCGACATAAAGAAACCAGACTGGTGTGGAGGTGAGCAAAACAGCTGGAAAAGTGTGGGTGTTGCATCCCCCACGGGTGCGACGCCCATGGTACCGGCTGCTGTCACCTGGTTGTGAGCAGCTCTCTGCTGTCTGAGGGTAGGCCCCGCCCACAAGGCTGCGCTGCTGTGGCTCCCAGTGTTTTCATTACTGTGGGAAACGGGTAATAATGGCTCTTTGATGGGAACAGGTTGCCGACCCCTGGTATGAGATCTGAGCTGGTGCTCGTTGCTGGGAAGATTTCACTTCCTGCGCATGCACAAAGCAAAGGTTGGGCTCCCCACAGATGCCTCTGTCGCTGGTATTCTGCTCGACAAGTAAACTGGCATGCTATTTGGAAAAATTCATTTCAGATTACTGCATGAAGAAGTTAGCTGCAGCTACATGTAAACAGCGTTTTTCAACACAAGGAGAGGGCGGTAATTTCCTGAAATTCAGAAACACTCTCCGCCATACCTTTAATGTGGTTTTAAATTCCAGGACCGCTATACCTGATGTTGTCGCGAGTGTGTCCTATTTGTCGGTTCCTTTAAAACCTAGTTCCGTTAGAACTTAATAAGACTGCACTGCTTTCTCAGGGTTCGTGGGGCGTCGTTGAGTTTTATAGTATTAGACCCTGGTTTGGACTCCCTAATTAGAATCAGTTTCCTATTTTAAAGAGAAATGACATGCCATACTCGTTCTTTTGCGATAGCACACTTCCTTTTAAATACTCCCGTTATCTAGTGGTTTTAGATACTAGGGCAAAGTTCAGCGGGTGGCCATCTGTCGCTGACAATTATTTGGGTTATATTAGGATTAATTTGCCCCTCTGTCAGCTTTTGTGGGAGGTGGTAACTAGAAAATGATTCTTGTTGGTTGATCAGGCTAACATAGATTTATCAATTAATCTAATTAATCCAACCTTCCCACGCTGGCGGAGACTTTTTCACACTTGCAAACAGAGCCTATTTTAACCTACTAATGTTTTAGCTTATCATCCTTAAGACATCTCGTTACTCACGGGAGAGGAGAAGACTAGCTTCTTTACTTAAGGTTTCTTTTTCTTAATCTGTCACAAACCGTAAAGCAAATCCTGATAATTCAGGAACCTGTAATTAATGTGCTTACCTCTCCTTATTGTTTCGGGTCGGAGCCCCCACCCGAACCTTTAAAGAGGACCTTTAAAGAATCAGGGATGTGGATTATTTTTCAAAAAGTTTATTACAAGATTAAAAAATACAAAAAATGGGTAGAAATAAGACTGATCACTTCCCCCAAGGAGAAATGCTAATCCTAATAATTAACTAAGAATAATGAGTTGACTTACACCAACTCTCAAGTATTTTTCAGCTTCAGGTTAACACCCTCTAACTCTGTCTACTGACTCCTCTCAAAAATTGCTAAATACAAAAAAAGAGTAAATATAAAAATAACCTATCCCCTGTGGAGGATGCTAATGCTAAAATCTTCCTGACCTGTCATCCTCCGTCCAGAGGACGGAGGATGACCTCTTCTATCCCAAATCTGCTCTGTCTCTCACTGTCGACTGCCCCAACTGTTGTGTCAGCTCTGCTTCTAGCTGCTCTTTTTATACTCTTCTTGGGACTGCCTAGACCAAGTAAAAGTTTTCCAGTTACACATACATCATTATGACCTGACAGCAAGGTCATGGGATCATTCATCCGTTTCATACTTTTTAGCTCAACTAGTGTCATTAGTGTCCATTAGTGTCATTTTTTGCAACTGTTCTTCAGCTTCTCCCGAAGTCCAGGATTCTTTATGAAGGCTTTTTAGCTCAACACAAGACATTTGGTGTCATCTTTGCAGCAGATGTTCAGTTTCTTTCCCAAGTCCAGCATTCTTCAGGAAGGCTTTTCGTCTCCTGATGAGCTCTTTTCAGTCTGTCTCCTTCAGTTCCACCTCTCCTGCTGATGGCTGGGTCAGACACTTCTTGACCTTTTGCCCAATTTTACTCGCAGAAACAAGTTCTGATCCCTTGGATTCTTCATGAAGGGTTTGTCCACTTCTGAGATGCTTTATCTTCAGTTGATCTTCTTTTGTCCCAGCTTGGATGCTTGTTGTGCAGTTGGGCCCCTGTCTTCTGGCTGATTTTACTCGCATAAGCAAGTTCAGTGTGTTTCAGTGTGGGTCCAATCTTATCTCTGTGGCCCACCTGTTGACTCCGTTTCTTGCCACAGTCTTTGGCATGTGGGAACTTGCAACAAAGTCAGTTTTTTATTGATTGCAAACAGGCATTTAAAATAGGGCTGGGACTTGATTAAAAAATGTAATCTAATTAATTAGAGGCTTTGTAATTAATTAATCTAAATTAATCGCATTTTAATCGTTCAGGAAAATGTGCTCTCAAAGCAAAACGTTTAAAACTATGAGACAGAGAATCAAACATTAGACATGGTTATCACTGTAAACTAAAGCTTTTAGTAAAAAAATGCATTTTAATTATTCAAATGTCATTGTGTGATATGAAACAAGACCCATATCAACTAAAATTTATAATTACAAATAGAAAACACCTGCTAAGGGTTCCTGAGCCTTTAAATAGTATCTCTGTCTAGTTTAATTACTGAAATAAATTTGACTTTGTACCAGATTCTAATTTTTCCAGTTTCACTTGTTTGCATAAGAAGGGGATTCTGCAGACCCACAGATTCACGCCTGCAGCAGCGAATCTGGTGTGATCTCCAGCCTGATCACAACTTTCTCGTTCCTCGCTGCCCCTGACGCACTTAAGCATCCGCCCCTTAGCTGATAGCTTCAACACACCTCGCTGCTTAATGATAGTAATGCATGTGATGTTTAGACAGAGACTTGTCTCAGAAACATATAATTCCCCGACAGAATTGTTTAGAAAATCATCAGAAAAGTTTTAGAGTGTTTCTGTTTTAACTTAAACTTCTGTTTTCAACTGTAAGACATGTTGTTTGTGATTGTTTACAGAGTAGTGAGAACACAGAGCGTTCTCCCAGCGGCAGCCAGGTGCCTCTCGTTTGTCTGACTACTTTCATAAACTACTGTTAGGGCAAAGAATTATTCTGTCTGGAGCTTTCAGCGCTGCACAGATGTTACATAAATGTTAAAAATAAAGCTTACTGCTACTTTTGTAAAGTTTCCTGTGCCACCGGGCAGCTGCAGCAGTATCGATCTCTGAAAAATGTCTGCGACACGGACTCCGTTGTTGTCTGGAAGTTTTTTTTTCCCCAAGTTAAGAAAAGAGGCGGACGTGTTTCCTAAATCCTGCATCAGTCCAAGCAAGGCAACTTCTTTCTGTTTTTATTCCGTTTTAGTAGCCATTAGCACTGTGCATTGTTGTGTGCGTCAGTGATATTCGGTCTACGAGGAAGTCGTGCAATGACAAAGGTTCTGCCTTGCTCGAAATGCAAGCTGCGATTGAATGCGTGAATTTTTTTAACGTGTCATTTTTTTCTAATTAATTAATCGTAATTAACGCGTTAAAGTCACGGACCTAAAATAAACATTACAGCCACGACCTACATGATGTGACTGCTGCCACCTCCCTCAAGTTCACCTGGAAGATGGTGAGTGTGTGTAAAACTGAGTAAAAGCAGTTACTTCATTTAAAACTTACCAGCTTCTTCAAGCAGAAACTCTGGTCAGCATTTTTAACCATCACTAACTTGTCAACGTAATCTTTAATTACTTCAGATTTTATCATGCTGACTTTTTCACAGTCAGTACTGCTGAGCCACATAGAAGTCAATAATAATTGACTGTTCCTTATTTTGCACTTATACAGAAATCAGTTTTATTTATATACCTGTAGTTTAATAACCTTCAGTTACAAATGCATCAAAAATTCTTCTTGAAGAAAACCCTCAGCCCTCTTGTGAAACTACCTTCAGGGAGGATCTGATCTGTATTCAGTGACTAAGAGGACCAACAGAAAAACACAACCTGCTCTTGCTGACCTTCCAGCACAACAATGAGACCCCGATTGATGCATTTCTGCATTACGCTTAATCAATTCCCATTCTCAAACCTGCCTTTTCAACTACATTAACATGACAATTATTTCATCAGCTGTCTTCTACAAATATAAACACTGGATACTGAAAACTTGTATGAAAAAGTGCTGATTTTTACATGTAGAGGAATATTTGTAAAAGTGGTTAATTACTTAAAGGGCACCCACTTCTCCAGAAGCTAATCTAATATTTATGAATGCTATTCAAAAACTACCCAAAAGCTCCACAAAGACTGACAGTTCAGATTTCATAAAAGCTGATGAGAGTTGTTTATCAAGTCTGTACCAGGCCGGGGAGGTCGCAGCACATTTTAATACATAATTCTTTAAGAGAAAATTAAATAAATGTAAAAAGAGTTCAACAAAGGAAGATCAAACATTATAAATGAAGAATTCATCTTAGCTGAATGTAGACAGAAATCAGTTCAGACATGAATTGTGTATTTTAGATGTAGCAGCAGCATTTGTACATGAGCAGCTCAGCAGCTTTGCATTAGGTATGACAATACACAAACATTTATCACAAATGTATTTAGTAAAACTATTCACAAGTGTACTACAACTTTGATTAAACGTTTTTATGATGTAACTTGACTTTTGTTTCATCTTTAACAACTAACCGTTGTTTTCTGTATAATAAGATTGCTAGAAACTGGGATTGAACAAAGAGATAAGAGAAAAAAGACCTTTTGCCGTAGAGAAAATAATATTGCATTCGTTAGGCTCATATTTGACTTGCCACATTCATTAAGTCTCCTGCTGAGATAAAAGATTTTCTTCATGCACAGAACACTGATTACATCAAACCATCCGAAACGTCTTCACAGAGGATGATCCTCAAAAGCACACTCAAGGTGGAAGAAAATAGCAGAAATTGAAAAATTACATACTGCAACCATAAATTATGTGCACACTTCCAAAGACAAAGTAAACTAAAAGGCAGTCAGAGGAATCAGTGCTTTCTTACCACACTGTATGATTGCTATTGTAGGGTTTGGTAAACTGAGTACTTTAAGAACTCAATATATATTACCTCTACTTATGAGCAATAAGCTGGGATACTCTATCTAAATATAAAATATCACCCTGCCTGGTCTTTATTGTGCTTTAATCAGAAGATTCTAGGATTCTTTACTTATTAGGGGATTGTACACACTTCGTTTTGATTCAGAAAACAGTCAGGTTTATAAAAGTAAGAATTTATTTTCAAACAATTAAAACATAACAATTAAACTAAGCATTGGTGTGATGTATGGAATTAGTTGTTATGTATGTATGTATGTATGTATGTATGTATGTATATAGGTATGTATGTATGTATGCATGCATGTGTAAATTACCGTAAATCCTCTAAAACAGGCCCAGGCCTGTATTTGACTCAACCTCATCAAGCTCCAGGCCTTTATTGGAAGGAGGACCAGAATTAGAGGCAGGCCTCAATTTCTATTTGAGCAAAATGAACTAATGGTTCGCTGGAGTTTTTGACAATTAAATATTCACCCACATTTTCAAAGTTAAACACATTTCTTTTAACAACGGTAGTTTCTGCTTCAGTCCTCTCCCCCCTCCCCCTGCGCAGCGGCCGCAAACTCACTGATGCGCCTGCAGCCTCTCAGAGTTCCTGCTGCTCTAAACATTAAAATAATAATTTCATTTTCTGTTCCTCACTTCTGATTACCTTCAATGGTGTCTGTTTGTTGCAACCACCAGGTACAAAAACTAACTTGTTTTTATTTGACTATTTTTCTGTCCTGTCTGTTTATTATCTTCCTGCATCTCCTCTCAATCCTAAAGAAAAACTGCTACCTGGGTTCATATATATTCACCTCATGAGTTACTTTTGAACTGCAGTTCTAAAAGATCTACCGACCGCTAAAACAGCGGAGTGCTCGCCGGCCACATCAGTTAGGTGCGTCACCGAGGACAAAACAGGTGATGCGCCCCGATCCACAGCAGCGAAACGCATCAGGCACAAATACAAGACTAAAAGACAGAAAACATAAAAGTAAATGAGCCGACATGAACGATCGCGTGTTAAATTAGTTTTTGAGGTGGCGACACCTGATTTGATAATGTTACTGTGGCCGTGCTCAGGACGCAGATGTCTGGAGCGCGTCAACAATCAGAGCTTTGCATGCGCAAGCTGGTTAAGGTTAGGATGGGGTGAGGGGAAGGTTAAATTGCAAGAGGGAAAAGGTCACAATTTGGTTAAATGTCCGTTTTACGGCGGGTGTCAGTACCGACGCTCTGGCACAGCACGTTGCCTCCCGACGCGCAGGAGCTCGTCACCTGCTGACAGCAGGCTGCTGTCTTTTCCGAGGACTGCATCTTGCCGGTCATTTTCACGTGACAGCGACTAGTCGATGACAGGCATAAAAAGTCACTATAGAGAGGTGAAGTCGACTAGTGACTAGTTCATACAACCCCTGCTACTGCTCCCCAGAGTGTTCTGCAGCATAATCAGCACGTTCTCTTTGAACTTGATATCAAATTTTCGCCTCCTCTTCGACTCCGCACGGTTAAAGTTACCCTCGCGGTCTATCACTGGCAAATTAAAAGTGAGACAGATGACACAACCGCCCCCCGTACTTGCTTGTTAGCACATTCCACCCGGCCACAATAAAAAACCGGCCATTATTCACCTCCGCCGACACCGGCCAAAATATGATACCCGGTAGTTAAATACAGGCTAATATTAGAGGATTTACGGTAGTTAGTCAGAACTTCCGTATCTGGGAGAGGTGAGTTCTGGATGTAAAATAATTTGGTTTACGTTAAACTATGAGGTTGATTGTTATCAAAACCACATCCAGACGCAATCTCACTGTGTTCTACGAACCCAGGTGGAGATGCCCTTTTCGGATCTGAGATGTTGGGGGGGGCTCGGAGACCCCAAGTACCGAAGTCCATAGATTAACTCGCAGTACGACCAGGTCAGTCCAGAGTCATCTCCAGGTAACGACAGTTGGAACTAGTTTGCATCTCAGGAATAACTCTTAAGCAGTTGATCAAATCAGCTTGTTCTGCAGGAACTGTTTTGTTGTATCAGCTTCGCAGGTGCAAAAGGGTTTTGACGACATGTCAAAAGCTTTGGTGGGTTAAAGAGGTTTTTGCTTCAGGTGGCTGGCCTGAAGCTTCTCTAGAACTCAAGAATCACCAGAGTGATCTGGTTTTAATGTTCTCATGTTATGATTGTGTAGCCAACCAGAGGTTGACAAGTTTGAGGGATATTACCAAGAATCTCAGAAACGCCTTCTTCGATACCGGAGGCTCTGATCTGGGGCAAAGGCTAATTATGTGTCATGGATTTAACTTTACCTTACTTTGTTCTTGTGTGAGTGCAAATGTTATGACCTTGTCAAGTAAACATGCTGAAACATATATCATTGAGCACAGATTAATGAACCAGTACTGAATCATGAAAGGAACAAGGTCAGACACAAACACTGAATGGACTCATTAACTTTTGAATGGACACACATATTAACTCAGTAGATGAAATTAATGATAAAATACATGAATTAGAGAATAATACAGATTATAATTTGCTTTGTCCTGTTATTAATGAATGTAAATATTATACAGTGGGAGAACATAATTATATAATAGGGCCTGTGATAGACAGAGCACTGACTATCATTCATTTCAATAGCTGTAGTTTAAAGTGTCATTTAGGAAAAATAACAGATTATTTGAATCAAGTAAGTAAACGCTTCAGTGTAATTGCAATGAGAGAAACATGGTTGATGGAAACTGATGTAAATGATGTTCAGATTGAGGGTTATAATTTATATTATGCCAATAGAATGGATCAAAGGGGAGGGGGGGTTGCTTTATATGTAGATGTTAAATTCAAATGTAAACTTGTGGGGCACATGACAACTGTTATTCGTAATATTATGGAAATGGTTACAGTAGAGATAATCAATGAAATGGGTAAGAATATTATCATCACATAGGAAACCTGGGTCATGTGTATGTCACGGGCTGTTTTTATTCTCACCATGTTTTTAGGTCTAAGAGTCTGCGGGTGGGTGTGTCTGGAGAGCAGGAGCAACGGCCAGCTGCAGCTCATCTCCAATCATCCTCCTGGGTGTATTTAAGGAGATGACTTCCTCAACACTCTGGCCAGATGATTACTCAACCTGGGAACCATTTCCTCCAGCCATCTCCAAGAACTTCTCATCAGCTCCACTTCATGCAGCTCCAACTCCTGGCTGTACGCTCTCCACCGCACCCCTACCGCCTAACCCTTTTAAGCTCACCACACAGGAACTCTGGATCTCATCTTCATCAAGACCCCTTTGCAACCCATCTTCATAAGACCAACCAGTGCTCCTTCGCACACCCTCTAGCCACCTCCTTACAGTAAGCCTAGACCTTCAGTTATCCATCCCATCATCTCTCACGGATATTGACCTTTGTCTCTCCTTTAGAACATCCTGGTACTTCCTGCATCAGTTTGAGCAGCGCTTTGAGTTCTCCATTCTAAAATAAATTATTTATTTTCTTACCTCCCTGTTTCCGCCTCTGATTCTGCATGTCGTGGGTCAAAAGAATACCACAGAACATGACAGTGTAGAAAAATATACAGATAGAATAATTAGGTGTTTGATAAGTCTCAAAGTAAAACTGTGTTCCTTTGTGGTGATTTTAATGTAGATCTAGAGGGAGGGCAGAATATATCAGAGGAGTTTATGAATTCTATGTATAGCACAGGGTTGTTCCCTATGATCACTAAACCAACTAGGATTACAACACATAGTGCAACTATTATTGATAATATTTTTACTAACATGAAAACAGAAGATACGTTATTAGGTGGAGTTTTACTGACGGATGTGAGTGACCATCTTCCCAAATTTTCTATTCTTGAGCGCGAATATAGTAAACCTGTCCAAGACACAACAGAAGTATATGTAAGTAATAGATCAGTCACAGCACTGAATGCCTTTAAAGAAGACCTAAAGAAGCAGAAATGGGATGATGTGTACAAAGATGACGTGAATATTGCCTATACTTTCATGAACATACTGTTGACTTTGTACAATAAGAACTGTAAAATGATCAAAATAGGAGGTAATGCCAAGCAAATTAACAAACTGTGGATGACAAATGTATAAAAAATGCCTGCAAGAAAAAAAAATATTTATATATAAGGTTTTTGAAGCTTGGGACAAAAGAATCAGAAGTGAGATATAAAAAATATTTAAAAAAATGATTATGGACGTCAGAAAAGGGAGTATTACAGTCCATTGTTAGATAATAATAACCAGGATAACACAAAGAACACATGGGGTGTAATTAGTAAACTTCTAAAAAAAAAGATAAAGTACGACCACAAATACCAAATTACTTTATAAAAAACAAGACGGATATTTATGATAAAAAATAAATCGTAAATGAATTTAATACATTTTTTGTGAACATCGGCTCAAATTTAGCCAAACAAATTCCTAAAGTTAAAAATGATAATAATAATAATAATAATAATAATAATAATAATAATAATAATAATACTGGGAAAACAATAAAACATATTGTGGATAATATTTTTCTTGATAAAGTAGATGAGAGTGAAATATTACAAATAGTGCAATAGTGTCCGAACAAGACTTCAAATGATTATGTCGATATGAATATGTCTCTTGTGAAAAACATCGTAGACCATTTACATATATATGCAATCTATCATTTGTTAAAGGAATATTTCTGGAAAATATGAAAACTGCTAGAGTGATACCACTCTATAAGGGTGGAAATAAACATGAATACTCTATGTAGGCCAATATCACTGCTTCCACAGTTTTCAAAAATTCAGGAAAAATTATTTGTTGTTAGATTGGAAAAGTTTATTAATAGGCATAGTGTTTTGCATAATAGTCAATATGGGTTTCGTTCTAATCATTCAACTACAACAGCAATAACTGACTTGGTAGTAGAGATTTCAATAGCAATAGATAATAAACAATATTTGGTGAGTGTTTTTGTAGAGTTACAAAAAGCGTTTGATACGCTGGATCATGTAATATTATTAGATAAATTATACAAATACGGGATTAGAGGAGTAGCACATGAGTGGGTCTTTTACATCCAGAACTCGGCTTATTTTGATGAGGAAGCGCTGACTGATATCGCATCCACACATAGGTTCCAGACATTACCTTTAGCTCCATCCATTCACAGTAAATAATAGTTAACCAATTTGTCATCTTTTAAATTGTTTGTAAAATAAATTCTTACGTTTACAAACTTGACTCTTTCTTGAAGTAACACGAAGTGTGGTTGATCACTGAAAAAGCAAAGAACCTAGATCTTCTGAATTTAAATCCTAGAATCTTCTGAATTATTACAATAAAGACCCCGCAGGTTAATATTTTATATTTATATAGAATATTACATCTTGGTGGTCATAACAGATAAAATCATCAATTTGCCTCCGCTACACCTGTTTCAACACATCTGATTTTAATCAGCAGGTGATTAACGGGCATGACATTGTCCTAACCACGGGTTGCAATTTCAGATGACCCTACTCAAGTATTTTACAGAGAAACAAAAAGGTAGGGATGCATGTTTTCTAAAAATGTTTTTAACCGGTTATCTGTGTACATCCCTAATGAAAGGCAACAGAGGAAAAGGGCTCTGAACAGGTAAAAGAACCAATGCTACATCATGCAGGATATGATTTCCAATAAGATAACTGTTCCCATATCCAAAATGTTTAAAATTAAACATTGACATCGAGGTGAGACAAGTGTCGTAATTCAACCATCTCCCTCCAACCCGCCACCTACCCACCCCGCCCTGGTCAACTAGCGCCACGGCTGGAAAATCTTCCAGGGGAAACACTGGACTGAGACCTTCAGCACTGCAGTTCCCCAGTTCTACCGTGTGGTCAGAGCTGCTCTTATACTTAGTTTAGTCGCACAGAAACAAAAAGCAACAAAGAACAATAATGCATTCAATTGCTTTTTATTACATAATAGTCCTGCTTGAATTATTATTGGAATTATGTCTGGACGAAACCAAGTGAGACATTGTTGAACCACAGTGTGAGCAGATGATGCGTGTGGCAGTTTCTAGCTGTGCAGAAAAGCAGATTAAAGCACGCAGTGTGTTTTAACACATATACTCCATATGAGCTAGACTGATAAAAAATGCACTGTGTCAGTCCAGCTTTAAAAGCTGAGCCTACCAGCATGTTACGGCTTACAGGCAGTAACTGGTGCACTGCCAAGACTCCAAAACTTTCTACCACAGGAGCACAAGCACACGAGCAGAAAATCAAACATCTTCTACCAAACGGTTCCAGAAGGAGACCAAATAACTGAAACTGTTTCTGCAAAACACACTTGATAATTGAAAAGTAAACAACTAACAACTCCCACAATGATCCAGGGGCTCATTAACTGAGGAGAAGCTGGGATTTCCTTCAATACATCGACGTGAACATAACTTACAAGTAAACCTGGGAGTTGTTGTGTTGAGAGAGGGCACTGCGGTTTTTAGGGCTGCCTTGTGGGTAAATTTTGTTTGTGCAATAACAAAATTTTATAGACCTTAAAAAGTGATGCGTTGATCTGTACTGGAGGGCCTATGCTCTGAAGCAACCTGCAAAAGCTACCGATGGACCAAATGAACTGCAGAGTGCTTTAGTTTCAATTATATGGTGGAAGAAAAGAATGGACGTAGATCAGGGGTGTCAAACTCAAACTCACACGGGGCCGAAATGAAACTCTGGGACGGAGTCGAGGGCCAAACTAAATAATTTTGAAAAAGTGACGGCAAATTTGAACATTTTCTTTATCAACATATATGCAATTTTGAACCTTTAATTTTGGAAACAAACATATTTCTGCATTAACACTGAATGTGGCATAACCAAATTACACACGTGCAAGTCAGTTTTAAATAAAACACATCAGTGGTATTCATTACTTGTGGTATAATCAGCATTTTTAAAATCTATTCAGGATTTATGTTCTCTTGTTTATTCATTTTTCTTATTTTTTATTCTCCTTTTTTCTCCTGTAATACGTGTCATCGCTGCTGTGACATCTAGCTTTCCCCACTGAGTAGGGCTGGGGGTAAACGATTATTTTTAAAACGATTATTCTGACGATTATTTTATCGAATAGTCGACTATTCTAATGACTATTTAGAAAATTAATCTAATGATTATTTTTCTATTGCACAATTAACAAAAACCAGAAAATCTCAAATAAATTCCTCTAAAAAATTGATAAATTCTTACTGTAAGAGAATAAACACTACAGGCCTTCCATTTTGTATAACACTGCTTTTATTGTGTTGCGGTTGGTTATGTTCTGGTGACATGTAGAACTTGGGAGTGCAGGCTGCTGCCTGAAAGGTGGTAGAAGATGGAGTGTCTCCATGCTGCTTTGTTTTGGTCACTTATGTGCGTGAGGCGAGTGGTCTTACGGGTTAAACCAAACTCAAGGTGTTATTATACACTAAACCGAAAACCCACAACACTCTAAATGTAATAAAAGGGAGATATGCACCACAAAAAAGATGAACTCTAAACCAAAATGTAACAGCTTATCCCAACGCAAGAAGCTGTTAGCGAAGATGCTAACAGTAGCTTTACCAACGTTAAGTTCAAGTTACCAAGTTTAAATAAACCAAAAACACCCAGCAGCAAACAGACCAGCATGGAGAAGAGACTGCTACCACCAAAACAGCTCTCCTCATGTCTGAAAGAAGCTCCTTAATGAAGGGAGAAGCGCTCCCGGTGATGTTCTACATCTGCGATAGACACGAAGCAGCGCATCTGACCCCGGAAGTTGTTGTCCGTTGCCGGGAGACGAAGGCGGGAAAAACGGGAAAATAATCTAGTAGTGGACGGACGTTGTTCCGGGTCTTCTGTATTTGGCGGAGATGTTAGTGAACGTGGAGAAGAGGGCGAACTAGAGGAAAAACAGGCAGATTCCTCCTCTATTTACAAACTCCTGGGGATGCAACAAGTGGGCGTGGTGCGTCGACTTCCGGATCTGACATCGACAAATTTTTAGAATCGAGCCGTCGACGACGTCGAGGCTTCGCTACAGCCCTACCACTGAGGAACAATAAAGGGATTTTCTATTCTATTCATCTATCTGCAGCCTTTCCACTTCCTGTTTACTGTAGGTTAAGTCTTTTCTCACGGGCCAACAACAAAATAAAAATATCATTTTATCTTAAATGAAAATGCAACATCTCACCTGTTAACTTTCATGTTTGGAGCAGAAAAAGAGCAGAAAACCAACATATTTAAAGCTCAGTTTGCTCCACTCATTTACTGTGATGCTCACCTGTTCCAGCCAGATACCTGCATCATGGGGTTGATCTGAGCTGAGGAGGAGACTCCTGTTGTTTTGTTCATCTTCATCATAATAATGACAACATTAGATGACAACAGCTGCTCACATAGGTTTGTGCTGATGAACATGTCTGAGCAGCTTGACCACGTTGTTGTGTGTCGGGGAGGAAACAACGACAGCAGCCACAGAGCCATGCAGGTTTGAGCGTGTCACTGCTCGCTGGAGTTATATCAGCTCTGTCTGGACGTTAGTTGGAAAACTTTCTCTTTCAGTCGTGAACACATTACTGAGCGGCTAGAATCTCCGTTTCTGGGCTTCAACGTCAGAAAATAGCTGAGTGAACTCGGCGCTGAGTGAGAGGAGTGTAGTTCGTCCGAGACAGCGGAGCTGCTGACACCGGCAGCAGGCGCTGAAAAAACACAAAGGAGGGGGCGCGTCGGCTCTGCGCTGACACCGCAAAGCATCATGGGAGTTGAAGTCTTTGTGGTAAAATCGGCCAGCGGGCCAGTTTTAATATATTTTTGATATTTATCTTGCGGGCCACATAAAAATGCTCCGCGGGCCGCATCTGGCCCACGGGCCTTGACTCTGACATATGTGACGTAGATTAATTAATCTGCTAAGAATATAAACATTGCTGAGCCACTGAAATGAATAAAGAAGCTTTAGTGAGTCAGGCCTTAACCAGGAGACCATTTGTGTCTAAAAGATTCCGCTGAGATGGATCAGGGATCTGGTCAGACTAGGAAAAGGACAACCCCCATAGGCTTCAGTGACATTCTGCTGGGAAGAAACCCAGAGGCGGATCCAGGACTGGATAGAGGGGTTCAATATATTCATCCTTGTCTGGTAAATGCTTCAGGACCTCCCTCAGGAGGGTATAGAATGTGTTGCTGTAGGCATGTTTATATGTCCCTCAAGGACATATTGCCTCTGCAATACAACATCAGAGAAGAAGAGATATGGTAATCTGCACAAACCAAGTGAAGATGCTAGTTATTCCCACACAATGAGCTTTTTATGATAAACTTATGCCTTTTTAAGGTACATTTTATGACATATCAGAGTGTCTGCTGCTGTTTGAAGGGCTAGTGAAATTCCCTTGCAAAGGTAGCTTTCATAACAAAGGAAAAATACTCTTAACACAAAACATAATATAAAATAATATAGAAGGTTATTTGATTGTAGAAAGTCTTGTACCCACATTTGGGAATTGGGCACAAGTAAAATATATCCAGCCTGTTTGTTCTGCAACAGCTTAAGATCCTATGGTTTATTTATGAAACAGCACTACCCATCAGGCACTTAAACCTAGTTTGCAACACAACTACAACATAAAACCATATTCAACAAAAAGAAGTAGCAGTCGTGTGACCCTCAAAATGGCAACACTCTGCATTTGCCTTCAGCTCTCTAAACCACTGACATCAGAAGTATAGGTAGAGAATTCCAGCTGAGACAAAGCTGATTGTTGGCTGTGGTTAAACGGAGCATCCCTTACCAGGGCAGCAGTGTAGTATTATTTAGCACAGCCTCAAAAACATCAGCGTTCTGGAACAACAATTCAACCACAAAGAAGCCTTTCAAAAAAAAAAACACGAAGCTGCCTCTTCCCTGCAGTTTTCAAAACACATTTTGCAACATAAGCTTTATAAAAGCAGCATTTCTGCTGGCCTGTTTGGACTGCATTCATTCAGCCAGGATGTTCACCGTGTTCTACCAGGTCAATTATATCCTATAGTGGCTATTTTCATCCATTTGATTTAGAGTTAGTAATATTGGGAAGGGGGGTTTGTGTTCATTTACTATTACAAAGAGTTGAACTACAGATGGGCTTTGAGTTGTTACACACAGTATTTCAATTATATTTATGGGCAGATTCATTCACAGCTTTCAAATAGTTTTCTATTTGTAAAAAATATCAAAAATTAACACGTTTTTGCCAAATAATTATTATTTATCAAACAATAAACTAACTAGGTAACTTACATTTTAAAAAAAGAGGTCCAGTTTTAGGCTGCACAGTATTAGAAATATATGTTTTGCAATTTCATTGTGATACATTGCAATGACAGTAAGACAGTATGATGAATGGCTGCATGCTTGTGCAATTGTTAGCACTGCTGCCTTGCAGCAAGATGGTTGCAGGTTCAAATCCTGGTTGCAGCCATTCTGCATGGAGTTACTATATTCTCCCCATGCATGTGAGTATTTTCTCACATGGATACAAGTACAGTTCCCCAGCTCTGGAAGCACTCTACGGTCATACCCATCCCCAAGACCAGCAGGGTTAAGGCTCTCAATGATCTTCGACCTGTGGCTTTGACCTCTTTACCGATGAAGGCTATGGAGAGGATCTTGAAACATCACATTATCAGAGCCTTACACCCTCAGTTAGATCCACTTCAGTTTGCGTATCGGAAAGGGAGAAGTGTTGATGATGCAAAAACATTCATCTTAGACATGGTTCACCGACATCTGGAGATCCCAAACTCTTCAGCTAGACTGCTGTTTGTTGACTTCTCTTCAGCGTTTAACACCCTGCAACCTCACATCCTGGCTGGCAAGCTCACTTCTCTTTTTTACCTGGATGATCAGATAATCCTATGGATCCTGGATTTCTTAACTAACAGACCACAAAGAGTTCTGGTTAACAACACTCTCTCGGACCTTCTTTACACCTCTAGTGGCACCCCACAAGGCTGCGTGTTGTCTCCTCTACTCTTCATTCTCTACACAGATGACTGTAGATCCATCCAGCCTGACAGTTACATGGTAAAATATGCTGATGACACTGTGCTCCTGTCTCTTCTGTCAGGCCCTACTGTTTACCACGGGCAGGTCCTGCAGAAGTTTGTGGATTGGTGTGACACTGCATGCCTGGAGCTGAATGTGACCAAAACCAAGGAGATGGTGGTGTCCTTCTCAAACAAACAGAAAGCGCTGGTTACCGCTGCCTCCACTATCATTCATGGACAGCCAGTGGAGCTGGTTGAAGAGTATAAATATCTAGGGACCACCATTGATCACCTCCTGAAATTTGCTTCCAACACCGAGGACATCCTCAGAAAGTGCCAGCAACGACTCTACCTCCTGAGGAAGTTGAATTCATTTGGAGTCAGGAAGGACATTTTACTGACTTTCTATTATTCTTTTATAGAGAGTGTTATCACATTTTCCATCCCCTGTTGGTTTTATTCTGTCAGCCTGCAGTATAGAAGCCGTCTACAAAGCACCGTCAAGGTGTGCTCTCGGATCATTGGACTACCACTGCGAAGCTTAACTTCTCAATGTGACCAGCATACAGGAAGTTTAGCACAGAAAATCATTAAAGACCCATCACACCCTCTTCATACTGTTTTCGAGTGGCTGCCCTCCAAACGCCGACTTCGATGCCCATGCTGTAAAACACAGAGGAGGAGAAGTTCCTTTGTTCCCAGAGCTGTGCTTCTTCTTAATTTTCAGTGCAGATAGGGGGGGGGTGCATTACTTGTATGTGTGCGTGCATGTAGTTACGTGTGTGTGTGTGTGTGTGTGTGTGTGTGTGTGTGTGTGTGTGTGTGTGTGTGTGTGTGTGTGTGTGTGTGTGTGTGTGTGTGTGAGTGAGCCAAAGTTTTAATCATTGTTGGTCATTCACATGTGAGTTCATGACATGATTGTGTATATAGGTTTTTATGGGTTTTACAAACGTGTAATTTGGATGTGTTTTTAGAATTTAGAGATTTTAGTGCCGGCTGCTTCACAATGCTGTCTCGAATTGCCCCTCGGGGACTAATAAAGTTGTCTTGAGTCTTGAGTCTTGAGTTCTCCTCATGCTGCAGTTTCCTCCCACAGACCAAAACCCAGTATGTTAGTTAAAAACTGCAAGTCGCTGTGAACAAAAACATCTGCAAAATGAATAAACATACGTGGGTGTGTGTGGGTGTGTATACAAAGAAACTTCTCATTATACACTGAAAATATTCTAAAGAAAAAGACCCTGGAAAACACATAAATGTCTATAAATCTGACAGTTTTACAGATATCAATTAAGTTTTGGTATTGAGTTCACTCTGTAACCGATGGGTTGCTGGTGCAGACATAGGCTTTATTATTGTGTCCTTGGGCAAAACACTTCACCGTCTATGCCTGCTGGTTGTGAGATGGACTGGTTTTGCCCAGGGAGCAATCTCTGCATGCTAAAAGTGAAGTCAATGAGGAAGTGACAAAAATTGTAGTTCCTCCTTCAATCTCAAGGAGTTGGATCCAGAAGGGAGCAAGTTCCCGTTGACTCACCCCTGCATGTGGTGAGTGTTGTTCCTGGGGAGTTGTGCAAAAAGGAAGGGACAATAACACAAGATTTTAAAGTTAAAATGATGATCAGGTCTGCGATGGACTGGCTCTCTCCAGGGTGTACCCCGCCTGATTGCCCATTGACCGCTGGAGATAGTCACCAACCAGTAAATTTAAATATGTAAACAACTGTGATCTCAATGCTAATCAGTAGCATTTGGCCACAATCTGACAGAGCAGGTGTGACATATGGAAACCAAAAAGAAAAAGAAAAAAACTTTGTCTATTTTCTGTTTAATTCATTTTGTCTTCTTTTTACAAAATTAGTCAGATGTAAAAATCAAACAAAAACACCTTCAGGTGTTTGTGGCCGTCATCCTACCTAATGTGAGATTAACATGCAATCTGAGCAAAGCTCGTCCACCATTCTCAGCAGTCTGTGAGCTAGTAAGCCTTACACCAAGTTAATGTGAATGCAGATCCCAGATCCAGTACTGGTTAGAGCCATTTAAAATAATCATATAATCGATGCGGGCATAAATGATTATGCATCGATGCAGAAGCGCACTATAATCGATTATAACATAATGTTTGTTTTCCAGCCGCAACATGAATCTTTTAGCCTAGCATCGGCTGATTTTGTCCCTCGCTTCATACGTCATAGTGGAGCGACGACTGCAGCTGCGCACTGGCCCCTTTGCGGTCATGGCGGAACAAAGCTCCGAGTTAGCGTTACAGATAAAAGACCCTCCAAAGACAATGAAAACAGACATATGGAGCCATTTTGGATTTTACCAACAATCAGGAAGACATGATTTGGATATGTCACATGCCATGTGTAAAACCTGCCGCAGCAAGATTAAATACGTCGGGAACACCACCAATTTAAGGAATCACGTAAGCTGTTTCCACCCTGAGTTGCTAACAACAACACCGGCTGTTGAACCGTCCAGCCCTGTGCAGCCAAGAGTTGATGCAGATCTCTAAATAATACCTCCCAACTAGGGCTGGGCGATATGACGATTTTAGACCGTTTTACGATCTACACATCTGACGGTCTGTCATTTTTGAGAGACCGTTTTATCACGATTCACAGCTCTGCTGTTGAATTTCTGCCTCTGAATGAAAAGGGAACTTACCTCAGGCGAATGACACGCCTTTGTTTGACCCTTAACCAATCAGAGTGAGTCATAGTAATATATTAGTGCCTGCCCCGCTTGTTTTCCCCTGTGTGTGAACAAACATGGCTTCGCCGCGGCTGAGCGACAACGAGGTTTTCGTTCCGAAGAGGAACGCAGGGTTTCCTTAGCGCGCGGCGCTAACAACTTAGTGACGTGACATGTCTCGGAGAAAGCGTAAAAACGCGTTGGACACTTCTGAAGCAGGAAAATAACACTTCTTCTTAAGCAGAGCACGACGTCGCCTCGGCTCATCCACCCTCTGCCGAGCCGGTGTCGGTACCGGACTGAGCTCGGTCACTGGGTCGCTGGAGCTGCCCCGTGACTGCCTGATGGAAAACCAGCGGGTTTCATCAGACTCGTAGTTTCTTGTTTTTGCTGGGACCCCCTGTATTTTACCGCTCCCTCCTGCAGTCTTCCTCTATTACAATTTAAAATGATTCTGTAAACTCCGTGTATCAATAGAAACAATCTCTGCCTCTGCCAGCTGCAGTAAATGTAGTTTCCAAATAATAAGAGGTGCATTCATCTGTGTATCTCCTTTGATCCACATTAGTGATATTCTCAGCACCAGAACAGTGAAGCAAAGAAAGATTCCTGAGTTTGTTAGTAATTTTATTTATTAGGTGCATCTAACCTGTTCTATTTTTCTCTGAAATGAGATCAAATCAGTGCTTCTATGGGTTGTCTCCAATCTGCACTGGAAAATTTTACTTTATTTAGAGACTTCTTGCAGAAAATATTCAGAATGCGCAGTTATTTGCTACCACAAGCGATCTCTGGTCCAGCCGCACATCAGAGCCATATTTGAGCTTAACTATCCACTACATGAGCAACTGGGAGCTACATAGTATTTTGAACAAGTTAATGTTTGCACAATACGTTTGCAATTGACATGTTTGCACTTTAAATATGTTTACGATTTTAATTTATGTTAAGTTACTTGAAAAACGAGAAAAACTGATTTTTGTAATTGTTTCTCTCAGGGCTTTTATCATCTCTGGTGTGAGTTTAAAATATAAGTGTGTTAGCACTGTGCTGATTATCCCTAATATGAATAAATGTTTATTTATTCAATGTTTCTCTTCTTTAATACGCAATTGAAGTTATGCTATTCATGGATAAAAAAAATCGTGATAAAATCGAAATTGTGATAAAATATTGGAAAAATCGTGATATTCTATTTTTGCCATATCGCCCAGCCCTACTCCCAACTCAGAAAAGGGGAAAGAAAATAACCCAGGCTGTGGGTGCTTTCATTGCGAAGGATTTACGACCGTATTCTGTCGTGGAAAACCCTGGATTCAAACACATATTATAGACACTGGAGCCACGATACAAGGTCCCTGCACGTAGCCACTTCGCAGAGCAGGTAATTCCTGCACTGTGTGACGAAACCAAAGCCAAGATATTAACCTCCATGAGCAAAGCGAATTTCGTAGCAATAACATGCGATTCCTGGACTTCAGTGGCAACAGTCCTATATTACAGTGATGGCACACAACATGAGCGAGGACTGGCAGATTATTTCCCACGTGCTGCAGACGACAGCTGTTTATGAGTCTCACACAGGTGCACATCTGGCAGAGCTACTTTCGGATGTTGTTTCAGAGTGGCAGCTGTCAGACAAAGATATCTCCTGGTTACAGGCAACGCTTCAAACATGATTCTTGCAGCTCAAATCAGAAAATTCAAACATGTCAGATGCTTCGCTCACACCTTGAACATGGCATCGCTTACCAGGCTTCCATCATAGCACGACAGCAAGCCACTGTTTAAAGCAGGGGTGTCCAATCCTGGTCCTCGAGGGCCGGTATCCAGCACGTTTTCGTTTTAACTTGCTTCAACACCCCTGATTTCAATCAGCAGGTGATTAACAGGCTTCTGCAGAGCCTGATGAGCTGCTGCACAGGTGATTCAACCAGCTAATCAAGAGTGTTGTAGCAGAAAAACCACAAAACCTGCTGGTTACCGGCCCTCCAGGACCAGGACATGACACCCCTGATTTAAAGGTAAATCAGAAATGCCTGGGTTTGAAAAATCAAAAACTACTCACAGATGTATCACCAACGTGGAACAGTTCCTACGACATGGTCCAGAGGTTTTTGGAACAGCAACCTGCCATTTGTGCCACCTTGTTGTCACCGGAAGTTAGAAAAGGAGAGTCTGACATCTGCACACTCAACGAGACAGATGTATCTAACGCTGAAGACACTGTCAGTGCGTTAAAAGCAATGAAAGATGGAACCACATTAATATCTGCGGAGAGCAATCCAACCATCTCCTTGATTGCACCACTCAAGGCACAACTTCTCCAAAACATGACCAGGAACATCAGCGACTCACCCACGAATCACGACATCAAGAATGCTGTCAGAACAGATCTCATGAACAGGTACAGCAGTGAGGCAGAGAAGAAAATGCTTTGTACAGCCTCGGCCCTGGATCCCCGCTTTAAGGGATTACCTTTCCTGACAAAGAAGGAGCGATCAGATGTCTACAGAGAAGTGACTGAGGAGGCAACATGTTTGGCAGTAAATTCATCATCTTTCTTTTTAAATTACCATATCAATTTCTGTATAATATTCTTAATAATTTGTCATGTTTGGTATTGTAAGTAATTATTTACATTAGCATAAAACAAGTAAATCCACCGGAATGCTTTTTATCATAATAAAAATAAATATTATGATAAGGTACATCAACATTTTTAAAAAGTGTGATTAACCATTATTACATATTTTAAAAGATTGAAAGCCCTACAATTAAGACATTGTTAGATTAGTAAGTTCCCTATCAGATAAAATAATGATATTTTTATTTTTTCCCTAAACAGCAGCAGGAGTGTATTCTGGCCATGCGTGCGAAAGTTCCGGTGCAACCCGAAGTTCAGAAGGATGGAACCTCAGCAGACGATCCCTCGGCTGCTAAAAGAAAGCCTACATCATTACTTGTGAGCTCGCTGGGACAGTCTTTCAATGATGTTGAGGTTAGTGAAGAATCCAAGACCCCCCTAGGTCAGAGCTGAAGAGGAAATGGATAATTATTTGAAAACTTCATGATTGCCCCTGTTTGAGGACCCTTTAAACTGGTGGAGGGTACACAAGGTTGCATTTCCTCTCCTGGCTCGACTGTCAAAACGATACCTTTGCATCACTGGAACACGTGTATCTGTGTTTTCTCCACTGCTGGAGACGTTGTCACGGCCAAAAGATCTACTCTCAAACCACAGCATGTAGATCAACTGGTGTTCTTGCACAAAAACCTTCAACTTCCAAATGTTAACTAGTCATCTTTATTACTTTTCAGTACATCTTCTTAAATTCAAACAAATGTTAAAATGTTTGCACTTTTTGTTGTCTCAAGGACTGTTATGTATTATTTGTGGATTTTCCAAAATATGTCAGTATTGGTAAAGATTTTGCGAACATCTGAAGAACATGTTTTTTCCCACACAGCCTGAGAAGTGAATGTTAAATTGTCACGGTGTAGGAGGTGGAGATGATGGACCATGTGTGGCAGAGCTGAGCAGGAGGTAAAAAATGCAGGCTTCAGGAAAAGTAAAAATGGTTTAATGGCAGGATGGGATGAACAGGACACCGACAAACAACAACAACAACAATGAACTGACAAAGGACAGGGGCAAACAGGTGGTTTAAATACAGAGGGCTAATTAGGGAAACACAGGCAGGTAAACGAGGGACAGGTGAGAACAATAAGGGTAATCATGGCAGGAGAGGAACACAGTCAGGCGGGCAGGGGCAGATCGTGACATAAATAAGGAAAGATATTTTTTATGTTCTTAAGTCCTCTTAAATTTAAACAGTTTTGCACATTTGTATAAGGACTGTTATCGTAGGAGAGAATACCGCAAAGTTTCCAAATAATTATTTTTTATGTATGGTTGTTCAGAGTTGTTAAATATGTTGTTAGCATCTACAGAACATGTTTCTCCAACAGCCTGAGACATGAATGTTTAATGAGGAAAGAGATTCAGGTTTTTTTTTTTTTTTTTTTTTTGCTGTGCAATCCTCTTAAATGCAAACTAATCAGAATCAGAATCAGAATAGGTTTATTGCCATTGTCAGTGAACAAACAATTCACCAACTAGGAACTTGCTTCGGTACTAATGTGCTACATATAACATGAATAATAAGATTAAAAATAGAATAAAACTTTCAGCTATAAAAAATGGCAGGTAAAGGTAATATGGCCGATAACGTGACGTTATGTCAAGTACCGAAGACGAGCATAGTTGTGTGTTCATAATCTATTCACAAGTCTAACGGCAGATGGAAAGAAGCTGTTCTTATGGCGGGAGGTTCTGGTCCGGATGGACCGTAACCTCCTGCCTGAGGGAAGCGGCTCAAAAAGTCTGTGACCCGGGTGAGAAGGGTCAGCTGCTATCCGACCTGCACGCCCCCGAGTTCTGGAGATGTACGGGTCCTGGAGAGATGGAAGGCTGCAGCCAATCACCTTCTCAGCGGAGCGTACAATGCGCTGCAGTCTGTGTTTGTCCCTCACCGTGGCTCCAGCGTACCACACAGCGATGGAGGAAGTGAGGATGGACTCAATGATGGCCGTGTAAAACTGCACCATCATCTGGGCCGGCAGCTTGGCCTTTTTCAACTGCTGCAGAAAGTACATCCTCTGCTGGGCCTTTTTGATCAGGGAGCTGATGGATGGCTCCCACCTAAGGTCATGTGTGATGGTGGTTCCGAGGAAGCGGAAGGAGTCCACAGTGGTGACGGGGGTGTCCGTCAGGACGAGGGGGAGAGATGGGGCTGTGACTTTTCTGAAGTCCACAATCATCTCCACTGTCTTCTGAGCATTGAGCTCCAGGTTGTTGCTGCTGCACCAGTACACCAGCCGATCCACCTCCCTCCTGTAGGCGGACTCATCACCGTCAGAGATGAGCCCGATGAGGGTGGTGTCGTCCGCAAACTTGCTTCAAATGTTTTGTACTTTTACACTGTCCCAAGGACTGTTATCAGAAAGCTGGTTACAGCATATTCATGCAAATACAAGTTTTTGTTGGATAAAAAAGCAAATGTCTAACATATATTTATAGATGACAGCAAATCCATATGAAATAATCATGATGCATCGAGATATCGAATCGAATTGAATGGCTGACAGTAATCGTAATCGAATCGTGAGACTGGTGAAGATTCACACCTCTAGTACTGGTTTTGCAGTACTCCTATCAAACACACCAAACTCATCACAGCTTAGGCTCACAATGAACTGGCATCTTCTGTTCACAGTAGATCACTCATCCCAAAAGCACCACCAGTCTGAATCACAGCGAGCAGAGCGTGATGAGCTGTTGTTGGACATGATAGACAGTTACTATTGGTACTGGTTGCTCGACAGATCCACATGTGGTATCACAAGATGGATTTGGGATCCGTGGACAAACCAGCAACTTTGGATTGAATAATGAATGAGGAGGGAAGGCCATTTGACATCTGTCAAAACCAGAACTAAGTGGAAATGCTTCAATGTAGAAAGTGAAGGAAGCGACTAAAAAAATTGGGGGGGGGATCTGGTACCTATCTCCAGCAGTCTCCGGGCAAACATGCGAGGTCCACCTGGATGGGTTGCCAGTCCATTGAAGGATAATGCAGAGACACACAGGAAAAACAACCATGAAAACACACACGCATTCACACCTAAGGACAATTTAGAGAGACCAATTAACCTGACAGCGCTCACCACTGCACCACTGTGCAGCTTGTAACCCAATTATATTAAGCTAAAACAATTTACACCTATTATTTTCTTACTTTTTTTAATAAAAGAACAGAAAGATAAGAAATAAGAGCTAAAAAATTTGACAGTGACTAAATGAAGAGGTCAATACAAAACCTTTTTATGCTTCAAAGCTTCTAAAAATGATCAGAATGAGGAAGAAGTAACAGCACAGTGAGGCACACAGGAACATTCAGGCTAAATTAAGATTTATCGGAAATCCGTCTGTGATTAAGTCTTAGTAAATGCCCTGTGAGTTTAATCAGGAAGATGCTTCAACTTCAGTGTCAACCCAGCTCTGAAGCATTTGTCATCCAGGAGGAGAAACTGGGACATCCTGTGTGATCCATCAAGCCACGTTCCAAACCGTTCTGTTATTGCTTCTTTGGCAAACATTTCCCTTGAAAAAACAATGAAATAATTGAAGATGTGCAATAAAATACTCATAATAGTAAATATCCCCTAACCTACTAATCTGTATCTGAAGCAACAATTCATCATGCTGACAGGGTAAACTAGTTTTATCTGTTTAACTGCCAAATCAAGCCTATGGCGTCAGCAGCATGTGAGACATTTTCAATTCTCAGCAGAAACAAAATGTTAATTTTTAAAAAAGCAACAAGCAACTGCTGGACTCACACATTCACAGCACAAAGAACAAGATGTCGTTGAAAGTGAGATACATTTTCCATCACTTTCTCATATTGATAAGAGAGAAAAACAAGCAGATATTCTTTAATTGTGTTTTTAAGCAAACTGCACGCAGGCCCTGAGTTCAGTTTTGTTTTAATGTGGCTTGCAAGCACTCGCCATTGGCTGCAGTTGAAGTGAACGGGGTATGAAGATAATTAATGTGCAATAAACCTAACATGACATTAAGTGAAAATGTCAGGTTCCTAAACTGTGAATTTATCCTTTTATAAGAAGCACTAGAAGCAAAGTTACTTGTCAAAATATGTAAAGAAGAGGGAACATTCACCACTTGCAAAGGAATGTTGTCGCCTAATGAAATGTCCTGAAAAATAACACCACACAGGTCTAAAGGACATGGTCTTTATCTAGGCTCACAACGATACTGGTACTGTTCTTTTTTATTTTTATTTTTTTTACCGTGTCCTGTCTGGCTGTGAAGCAAGCAGAATTGATGTCTGAATGCTGGTAACAAGCCTTACAGATTTACTCTCAGGTGGAGCATCAAAGCGTCTGCTTTTAATGTCACGCCTGATACTAAAAACTTTATTGTTATTGTTTTTGAATGCTTTGTAATTCCGACCAGACACGGAGACAGAGGTGAAAGAGAAAGGAAAAGAAAAGGTGTGGGGGGGGGGGGGGTCCACAAAAATAAACAATGAACAAGAGTCTGCTTCTAGACCTGCAGAAAAAGACAAAAAAAGCAAAAGGACAAAAAAAAGGGACACAACAACAATACAACAAGATCAAGCTATCACTGCGTCAACTTGATGAAGAAATATATAATCAACATTGCTTAACTGAAGAATCACGATACTAAATCGCAGTGCATTAAGTGCCCACCATAGTCTTAAGACCTGTGTTTAACGTGCCCAAGCCCATACTTTTGAGAGCACCATGTGAGCACCTGTGTGTGTACACGCGCTTGTTTATTTACTGGTACTCTTCTAACAGTTTTGTGTTAGTGAAATTTCACATTTATGTCAATAAAAGCACGTTTAGTAAATGTAATAACAACAAGCCTAAGGAAGCACAGGTGTGTAAATAAAAATACATTTTTAATTTATTTTATTCCAACAAATAAAAACCCTTTAAAACACACATCTCTACAGAGTGTTCATGTTAGTGTGAAATCAATGAACAAGAGTTTTAAAAAATCGATTTGGAAAAAACATACAGAAACGTGTAAGGATGATGGATTCTGAATAAACAAAGGAAAGGGTGAGACAGGGAATCAATCCAACTTTGGCCTTGCGGGGCCAATGAAAGTGACTTTTAGTCATGCTGTCCTGCACAAGCAACATCAATTTGACAAAAAGGCCGCACATCGGCCTGACACCAATCTGAGGTCCCTTCCGTCAGGACATCGGTCGTACCTGAAGACAGGGAGGTGAGGCAGAGGCAGGAGAGCTGTCAGAGGAGTATTGTGACAAGTTTTCGTCCAGTATTTATGACACCAGGCCGAGAATTTCCTCTGTGAAGATGAAAAAATGCATCTGCAGCTTGAAATACAATGGTCGACCACGGAAGCTACTGATAAAGAGTTCGCGAAGCTTGCTATCTAAACATCCGTCTCTTCAGTCATTTAAGCAGTGGTCACCTCCCATTAAAGCCACCTAAAATCTCTTTTACCCCAGCAAGCAGACACATGAGGCCCTGAGCAAACAGGTCCTGGGTGAGCATGAGCATGGGGATCAAAGGAGCTCCTGGGCAGCTTACAAAGATTGAAGAGGAATAGACAGGTGGACAAAAGGAAGCCTAAATGAGTCTGGCAGCATGTTTAAAGAGGGTTTGTATTTTTTTACCCAACTTTATCCAGTCTGCTTTAAGCATCTAAGGCTCAGCTCAGACGCTACGTAGTATGGATAGAGAGAAAAGAATGAGACATGAAAGATAAAGGAAACAGAGAACAAGAGGAGGATGAAAGGCATCAATACAGAAAGCATAAAATCATATATCTGACCGTCGTATTGATTTAAAGACAAAAACCGTCTTTTCATAATCAGATGACTTCATGTTAATTTCAACAGGGATAGCAGTGCATGCTGGCAGTGTGTGATTTATGGAAAAAAGCAGAGGGGGGGTCATTTTTTCACGTTTTAATTATGAAAATTACAACATGCTTTTTATGCCGATTGCAGGGTATTTTGTACAAAGGTTTCCCCTTCTGAATCCGACAGAAAAAAAACATGAAAAGGGAGAGTTGTGTTGACATCTTTCTTTATCTTTGTGCGCGAGTGGCTGGGTGGCAAAAACAATATGGCCTGCTATGGATACATGACGTAGACTTTTAAGAGTTTGTGGCCAAAATCCTCTATATGTAAACACTTTATCGTCTAAAGACAAAAGGGGGTTTAGAGAGAAGCTTAAAATCTGTACTGACGCCAAAATGAAAGTTATTAAAAGCCCGCATGAGCTCACGGAAAACATTGGTCCGATTCACCTGGGTTTTATTCACAAATCTGCTGTTGAGATATGTTCTTCACAGAAAGCCCTGGACATTTCACTCATGAAAAATAAAGAATTTCAAACGTCTGGAGGCTTACAATTATTTTGTTTCAAGGAAAGTTGAGCTGATCTCTTCTGAAAACAGATAGCCGTGATCGTGCTAATAGCAGCAGTTAGCTCCAACGAGCAGTCACAGCATTGTTTACATCACCTGTGGGTGATGGCCAAAGAACATGGATAAATCCTCACTGCAGCTGCAAAGCTGGCTTAAGCCTGATTCATGCTTCTCCGTCAGCTCCGCAAGGGACAGACAAGCACGGATTGACGGAAGCGTTTTGCTCTCATACTTCTCCGTCTCCAGGAGAGTGTTGCAAAGCAATTCCTCGCCAGGACAACATAGGGCGTAGCGCTGTTCTGTGGTATCCTGTACTGTATCCGGTCCAAGATGGTGTGTTTATATTGTGTTTTTTGTATATAAGAGACTTTTTAACACGGACAAATTTGTCTCTCATTCTCCTCTACCTCTTCATGCGCTCACCACCTCTAAACCCACATTTCCTGTCATTTCCGTCCACAAATAAAACTCTTGCTGCATATCTTTTGACTCCTCCAGTCACGGGGGAATTAAACGTTCATGTTTTAGAGTTTTTTCGCTAGGTGTTCTTCAAGCTTCTCCATGTCTGCCGCTAGTTATCCTCGGCTCTCTTTATGTTTTTGAAGGCGCAATGGTGGCAGTGTGGACAACAGCGGTGTCCTGACCAATCACAAGCTTGCATTCTCCGTCTCGACGGACGGATGTTTAAAAAAGTGGGCTCGACTCCGTACGTACTTGCATGCCTGCCTGGGCCCTACGCAAGGACGGATAATGGTGTTGCGTGTCTCCGCACTGACGCAGACGGAGAAGCATGACTCAGGCTTTAGTCTTCATTAATCAGTTCCCTTGTTTATCTATTTATTTATTATAATTATCGCTGGTTGAGGCAGATCATTCTGCTACTGTCCATCGCCCATGACAGCGGAAGGGGGCGTGCGGCCCACGACTATGGGGAAGGGGGGTTGGACGCTTGGCCTGGCGGGGGACCAAGCAAGGCCCGCCTGGCTTATAGAGCGCTGGGGAAAATCCTGTATTTATCCTGAGATACAAATTTTCTAACATAATCACAATGGTTTTTTTTTTTACGAGGAGATCCACATCAGTATTCCTTGTTCAATGGAAGACAACATCACCATGACATCACACAATTTAAGGCAGCCTGGGAATTTCAAACACCACAACATGTAGCTGTTAGCCAGCAGGATAATTCAGAGCTAAGGTGTTGCCTTGGGAGAGGAAATATCTGCAGTATTTTACACCAGACAGCAAAGGCAGCACAACAGCCACTTGTCATGTGCGCCAACTGGGTATTTCACATGGTGGAAAAGAGAGAGCTGCATTCAACGCTACCAATCTGACACGCCACGCCTGCTCGGTTCACTGCAACAACTTGGACAAAAATATGGAGCCAGTCGACACTGAAAGATACAAGCCACAGCATGAGCTGCTTTCTTGTTTGGACTTTACAAATGTGTAAAGTCATCACGTTCTGTGCCTGCGCTGTCGTGGCTTAACTAAAACATGAAATATTAGCTCAATATCTGTAAAACACAGTTATAGGGATGTAAGAAAATATTGACACACTGAAATATTGTGCTATTTTGTGTATAATGAATTAATATTTAAAAGCTGTGTATTGATTAGGGATGTGTATTGGTTAGGGATGGGTACTGAATTCGGTACTTTTTAAGGTACCGACCGAATTCCATAGTACCGACTGAGCACCGATTCACGTCATTTCAAACGGTGCCTCGTTTCGGTGCCCGTCCTTCATAACGACAGTTTGCCAAGACAGCTGCGCATGCGCAAGAGCGTTATGTCGTCGCTCGCTGTGAGCCAGTTGTAAACAGAGCAGCATGCAAAGAATGCACGCTAAAGCTTGGGTCCATTTCACTAAATGTGATGGGTAACTGGGTGATGATGAAACCAGCGACAACGATCTAAGTGAGACATCCTCATCTTAATCTGCTCTGGTAGGTAAATAAAATGTTTAAGATAACGTTAGCTTGATTTGTTAGCTTCCGTTTCGCTAATGGTGCGTTCACTTTCTCCTCGAAACTCCGAATTTCCGACTAGAAGAACATGAGCGCTCTAAAGTTTGGCTTCACTTTACAACGATCTAAGTGTGAGGCATCATCGTTTTAATCTGCTCCAGCAGTTAAATAAACTGTTAAAGATAACGTTAGCTTGATATGTTAGCTTCCATCGCCACCGTTGTTATCAGCTAATGGTGCGTTCCCTTTCTCCTCGGAAATTCTAACTTCCCAGTAGGAAAAATCAAATGAAAAAGGACGACAAAAGGAATGAAGATACACAGTAAATTTAGTTCACACTAAAGATGTTTGCTTCAGTTTAATTATCAGCTTATAAAACTACAAGGACGATGTTAAAATACAAACAGTTGAATGTTATTTATTGTGATATTTATCAAATATTGTTATATATTGAGAAAAATACATTTTTAATTATAAAAGAGAATTAAAATAATAAACACTCAAAAGTATCGAAAATTGGTACAGTTAAGTACCAGTATCGATTCCTAGGTACTGGGAATTAGTACCGAATCGATTCAAATGTCAAAAGTACCCAACCCTAGTATTGGTGAAATTCTGGCGATACAATACGTAACAAGTACAGGGGAGATGATACGATATATTACGATACATTCAGTCGGATGTTATTAGCAATTTTTTAGACTGATTTTATTGTAGGAAAATTCAATAAACAGTCCAAACTGATAGGTAACATGTTTAACATGAGGTATCTCAACCACAACTGAGGAATTTACATTTCATTGGTGGAAACAAAACCCACTGCACACGGCTGCCAACTAGCAGTCGGCATTTGAAATGCACCAGAACAAAAGAAAATACACAAATGTTTGCAAGTAAATTCTTCCAAAAATTAGATACACAGCTTTTGAATATCGATATAATATAGCAGCGAATAAATATCACTATATATTGCCATTTTGATAATTTCTTACATCCCTGTATTGATTATTATCTTATTGAGAATTTACATGCAGACTGTTAATGTATGATTCTGTGTTGTACAATTCAAGCTCCGATAGCTGGGTGGCAGCAGTTATCACTGCCTTTTTTTTCTGATAGAACGTCGAGATCTTGCGATAACATTAGCTGTGTTGTGGAAGCATCTGGCCTGAATTTTTCCAATTAAATTCAGTTTAAAAAACTGCAAACATCTTCTTGCCTTCAATTTAACAACATATCATATTGCCTACCCTGCACTGTGATACATATTCTTGCCAATGCACACACCTACAGAGAGACATAAATCTTTGCTAATGTCACTTAGCTAAACCTTTTGAAGTTTCATTAAAATCTATCCAGTGCTTCATGAGAAGTTTTGCAAATAGACAGGGTTGTAAAAATGTTGCTTGAAGTGTACATTGGTAATGACTCTCAGTCTCCAACAAACCACATTTGATGAGATATTTTGTAAAAAGAAAATAACCACATCATCACACTGACACATGCCTTTCATCTATGTATCTACATAACATATAAACAAAGATTTAGACACAAAACAACTATTTGTCTTGTGCATATAAATGAAAAAAAGAGATGGAATTATTTATTATTCCTCTGCACACATTTTAGGTCCTTCTCAAAAAATTAGCATTTTGTGATGAAGTTAATTATTTTCTGTAATGTACTGATAAACATTAGACTTTTATATTTATTAGATTCATTACACACAACTGAAGTAGTTCACGCCTTTCATTCTTTCTAATATTGATGATTTTGGCATACAGTTCATGAAAACCCAAATTCCTATCTCAAAAAAATTTGCATATCATGAAAAGATTCTCTAAATGAGCAATTAACCCAATCATCTGAATCAACTAATTAACTCTAAACACCTGCAAAAGATTCCTGAGGCTTTTAAAAACTCCCAGCCTGGTTCATTACTCAAAACCGCTATCATGGGTAAGACTGCTGACCTGACTGTTGTCCAGAAGGCCATCATTGACACCCTCAAGCAAGAGGGTAAGACACAGAAAGAAATTTCTGAATGAATAGGCTAGGGCTGTCGCGGTTGAGGAATTCCCCCTGCGGTGATTCAGGGTGGCTTAATATTGCGGTGTGCGATATTATTGCAGCCCTTTTTTTAATTGCAGTACTATCTAAACATAATGTTTACACATTTAAAAAAAGGTTGAAAATTGCCATGCCTTCTTTTATAACACTTTACTGAATGCAGATCAAAGGGCAGTAACAACACAGATCGCAGTAACGTTTGTTTCTCCGACAGTTTGGAGTCCGACTGAACTTAAAAACAACAAAATTCAGGAGGTTAAACTTTTAAATGCAAATTTGGCTGCAGCATCTATAGATGCTGCAGCCAAACATTTGTTATAACAAATAAGAAACAAGTCCCAATTTTGTTTAGTTGTTTAAAATCAAGCATAAAAATTTACATGTACCGGGCGCGTGCGCGCCGGGGGGCGGCCGCACTATGATTTCACTTTCACACACACGAATGACGGTGATTTATAGCTCGGTCACGTCCTTGTTACCTACAAGGAAAACCAGCATGATAACTATATACGGTTTGAGAGAGGATCTGAGAGGGGTGGCAACATTTCCAGCAACACTGAAACCCCTCTTGGATGGTGCGCTCGTTGCGCTAACGCACACGTACCTGCGTGCGACTCTGGCGAGCAAAGGGAATCTCTCCCGGTTGTTGCTCCACCATGTCAGGGGGTTTCTTTAGGGTGGATGCATTCATCCTGCAGGTAGCGAGTGAGCTCCAGCTCGGCTCAAACTCTCTTCGGGACGGTTGCAGAAGCAGTGCTTGTCCGGGACTTCAGGAGGTCTCCGAGCGTTTATTATTATTTTTTTGCCGCTGGTGGCAGCTCTGTCTCGGCCAAGGACTCTGGCTGCGCAGCAGCTGACGTACTGAAAACCAAAGTGCCCCCAAAGGAGCGAAGTAACGTTTCGTTTTGATACCAGTGCAGCCATCCTTCTCAACATGCATCATTGAGTTGAACCAAGTTCAGTAATCGCGGTGGCCCATGATGCAGCGCGGTGGGCTTCTTCATATTGCGATATTTCATTTTTGCGGTTTGCGCGACAGCCCTAGAATAGGCTGTTGCCAGAGTGCTGTATCAAGGCACCTCAGTGGGAAGTCTGTGGGAAGGAAAAAGTATAGCAGAAAATGCTGCACAACGAGAAGAGGTGACCAGACCCTGAAGAAGATTGTAGAGATGGATGCCAGACCTTGGGGGACCTGCGGAAGCAGTGGGCTGAGTCTGGAGTAGAAACATCCAGAGCCACCGTGTACAGGCGTGTGCAGGAAATGGGCTACAGGTGCCGCACTCCCCAGGTCAAGCCACTTTTAAACCAGAAACAGCGGCAGAAGCGCCTGACCTGGGCTACAGAGAAGTAGCACTGGATTGTTGCTCAGTGGTCCAAAGTACTTTTTTCGGATGAAAGCAAATTTTGCATGTCATTCGGAAATCAAGGTGCCAGAGTCTGGAGGAAGACTGGGCAGAGGGAAATGCCAAAATGCCTGAAGTCCAGTGTACCCACAGTCAGTGATGGTCTGGGGTGCCATGTGAGCTGCTGGTGTTGGTCCACTGTGTTTTATCAAGGGCAGGGTCAATGCAGCTAGCTATCAGGAGATTTTGGAGCACTTCATGCTTCCATCTGCTGAAAAGCTTTATGGAGATGAAGATTTTATTTTTCAGCACAACCTGGCACCTGCTCACAGTGCCTAAACCAAAGGTAAATGGTTTACTGACCATGATATTACTGTGCTCAATTGGCCTGCCAACTCTCCTGACCTGAACCCCATAGAGAATCTGTGGGATATTGTGAAGAGAAAGTTGAGAGACGATGAGCTTAACACCGCTATCGAAGAATCCTGGGCCTCCATAACACATCAGCAGTGCCACAGGCTGACTGCCTCCAGGCCAAGCCACATTGATTTCTGCAAAAGGATTCCCGACCAAGTATTGACTGAACATAATTATTTGAAGGTTGACTTGTTTTGTATTAAAAACACTTTTCTTTTATTGGTCGGATGAAATATGCTAATTTTTTTAGATAGGAATTTTGGGTTTTCATGAGATGTATGCCAAAATCATCAATATTAGAAACAATAAAGGGCTTGAACTACTTTAGTTGTGTGTAATGAATCTAATACGTATGAAAGTCTAATGTTTATCAGTACATTACAGAAAATAATGAACTTTATCACAATATGCTAATTTTTTTAGAAGGGCTTGTAGATATACTGGATATTGTCTTTTGTCACGACCACTGCGTTCCTGAGCTCCGTTCAAGCGATTGATACAGGACCTTGGACAACGCCCCCCGCTCCTGCCCATCTTTCAACTAAAGGATCAGCACCATGGAGAGAGGCATACTGAGATGCACCCTTTTCCGTCTGCCAGCAGACACCAGCTGGGGATAATTATCACTCACCTGGTGAGAAGCTCGTCTCTGCTTTTTGCGGATTATGTGGTCCTCCTAGCTTCATCCAGCTCTGACCTTCAGCTCTTGCTGGGTAGGTTCGCGACCGAGTGTGAAGCGGCTGAGATGAGGATCAGCACCTCCAAATCTGAGACCATGGTTCTCGACCGGGAAAGGGTGGCTTGCAAACTCCGGGTCGGGAGAGAGGTCCTACCTCAAGTGGAGGAGTTTAAGTATCTCGGGGTCTTGTTCACGAGTGAGGGTAGGAGGGATCGGGAGATCGACAGGCAGAATTCGGACGCTGAGCCGATCTGTCGTGGTGAAGAGGGAGCTGGGCCAGAAAGCCAGGCTCTTGATTTACCAGTCAATCTACGTCCCAATCCTCACCTATGGTCATGAGCTTTGGGTAATGACCGAAAAAGAACGAGATCGCGGATACAAGCAGCCGAAATGAGTTTCCTCCGTAGGGTGGCCGGGCTCAACCTTAGAGATAGGGTGAGGAGCTTGGACATTCGGGAGGGACTCGGAGTAGAACCGCTGCTCCTCCGGATCGAAAGGAGTCAGTTAAGGTGGTTTGGGCATCTGGTCAGGATGCCTCCTGGACGCCTCCCTGGGGAGGTGTTTCGGGCATGTCATGCCGGCAGGAGGCCCCCGGGTCGACCCAGGACACGTTGGAGAGGTTACATCTCCAATCTGATCCGGGAATGCCTCGGGGTCCTGCCGGAGGTGCTGGTGGAGGTGCTCGGGGAGAGGACGGTCTGGAGCTCCCTAGTTGGGATGCTGCCCCCATGACCCGGACCCGGATAAGTGGAGGAAGACGATGACGACTGATGCCTTAAAAGGAGGGAGCTGCAAGAGAGCTAGAGAAGGGAGAAAACAAGCACCGAGAGAGAGACACACAGAAAAAGAGATGGACGGCAGAACGAGACACGTTAAACCACCCCGCACTGCAACCTGTTCTGGAGAAGAAACTGCCCACTGAAAACTTCCAGAGAGAGATAAAGGGAGAGCATGATACGACTGCTCCTTATTGAGTGACACAGGACCGGAAGGAGGGAAACTTACCCGTGGGATGGGTATTGTATGTGTTAGCGGACCTGCCCAGACATAGAGACCTATACTTACTACCCTAGAAATACTTAGTTAATTCAAACCACTGGCCCTTTATATCTTTTCCGTTGTTCCTCACTAAATACTGCCGGAGACACCTTCCGTTAATAAACTCATTTAAAAGGTCGTCCATCCTCGTGTTTGCTCTCACCACACTTGTGTTGCTCCTCCTGGTAACACCCGGAAGGGTGAAAACATCTTTTGTCCTGTTTTTGTTGTTATTCTCCTTGTCCTTTTTTCAAAACATTTGGGTTGAATGGTCGTTGAGCAGGTCATAGTTCAACTATTTGTTCACAAAGTGCTGATCCATGACTAACCCTATAGTGTGCACATGGGTAAACAAAAAGAATTACTGACATTAATCAATGAGGCTCACAAGGCAACACTTCTTAGAGGTTAACTAATGATACAGGGAGTGTATAATTTTCACTGAGTGGGATCCAAATAAGCCAGAGGAATTCAAGTTAACTAAACACTTGACCTTTGATTTCATAAGCTTAAGTCAACATCAGCTAAAAGCAACACAAAGCTACACATGCAAAGCCAACCAATACAGACTGCATGTGACAGCACATTACTGCACAAATGCATACACACACCCTGCAGCCTTTAAAAACACACGCTCATGAAACAACACACACACACTCGCTCCATCTCCTCATCCTCCTCTGGGGGCTGATGAAGTAGGTCTCAACACAGCCTGCTTAGGTAATGGGCTGTACTCTACTCCTCTGTTCCAGCTCCCCCTCCTCTTTTTGTTTTTGTGGATGCCAGCCAAAAAATTCAACACAATGCGACCAATTAACTGCATTTCGAGACCAATTTTTGAGACATTGTGAGAATTTGTACAAGTTTATCCGACACAACTTGAAAATGTGTCTCAAGGTTTGTTTAGTTTTAATGTCATTGTGGCCTTTTTAAACACATGACCCCTTTTGAAACACATATTGTCCCAGCTGCAGGGCTTATGTATTATGTATTATTAACAGAATGTGTTAGAAACACATAAACTTTAATTATAAGTAAAATCACTGCCAATGTTCTGCCTTTTATAACTCAAACTGGATATTATAGTTGTAAACTGCCCTGGAGCTCCCTCTAGTGGCTGCTTTGTAATATAGGTTTGGTTACTATGGGGGGAAAAAAATTTGAGAACGTGAAGAAGAAATCAAAGATGGTGGAAGGTGATGTCGTAATGTTATTGTTCTAAGCTGATACGGACCTTAAAATGTTGCTGCCTTAGATGAGATATGTCTGTAAGTATGAGTGTCGATAAAATGATCATTATCTTTTGTTTTATGTAAAAATGGTACGATAATTTGTACATTTGAAAGTTTTATCTTGTTAGCTTGCAGCAAGCGGGTAACAAGCTAGTTTACAATGTTAGTTAGCTAATACAGTATTTTGTACTTTCAGTTTTACGATGGTCAAAGAGAAGGCAATGGTCAGAGGCCATTCTTCAATAAATCAGCACAAAAAAGGAGAACAAGTCTGGTTATTGGAGCATCGTTATCTCGCTGTCTAGCAAGGTGAAACCAAGAGTCACAGGGCGAGGATAGCACAGCCAAACTTCTATATCAAAGCTGTTAAGCTACAGAATATTTTACAATGAGCCATAATTGAACAGTTACAATTTTTTATGGCTCCTTTTTTATATTATTTGCAATTAATTCTGGAACCATTTTGGACAGAAATAATAATTACCTGTTTGAGAGTTAAACGTATTAATAAATAAAGATTGTTGTTGCATCTGCAGTCCAGGCATGTTTAAGTTGATATAAATTATGAGTAATCACAAATGTGAATAAATGTATGTTAATGTAATATCAGTGGTAATAGGACAGATTACGGTATTTGCATTTTCTCAACCAAATGCAGCATTTAATGCTGTCCATCACCTCAGATTCAAGTGTGTATTCTGACGGTGTTTATGTGAAACTAACTGTGAAGACTCAAAATAATAGGAAATACTGCAGCATTCAAATAGTGTTATACATGTTAAAATAACTGACTATCATCTATCCTCTAGAATACAACATAGTAAATGTGATGTAGTATATGAGTGTATAACAGTATTACAATATTTGTTTAGTAGTGGTATTATGTCTCAAAGCATCAGGAGAAGAAGAAGAAGAAAAGATAGTTTCTATTGCGACTTTCAATTAGGGCTGTCGCGGTTGAGGAATTCCCCCTGCGGTGATTCAGGGTGGCTTAATATTGCGGTATGCGATATTATTGCAGTCCTTTTTTTTATTGCAGTACTATCTAAACATAATGTTTACACATTTAAAAAAGGTTAAAAATTGCCGTGCCTTCTTTTATAACGCTTTACTGAATGCAGATCAAAGGGCAGTAACAACACAGATCGCAGTAACGTTTGTTTGTCCGACAGTTGGAGTCCGACTGAACTTAAAAACAACAAAATTCAGGAGAAGGTTAAACTTTTAAATGCAAATTTGGCTGCAGCATCTAACAAATAAGAAACAAGTCCCCATTTTGTTTAGTTGTTTAAAATCAAGCATAAAAAATTACATGTACCGGGCGCGCGCGCGCGCCGGGGGGCGGGCGCACTATCATTTCACTTTCACACACACGAATGACGGTGATTTATAGCTCGGTCACGTCCTTGTTACATACAAGGAAAACCAGCATGTTAACCATATACGGTTTGAGAGAGGATCTGAGAGGGGTGGCAACATTTCCAGCAACACTGAAAACCCTCTCGGATGGTGCGCTCGTTGCACTTACCCCAAATTCCACTACCTCCGCTCCCCTCCGCTCCGGTCCGGCCCCGCTCGCTTCCGAACTCAACTTGCGTGCGACTCTGGTGAGCAAAGGGAATCTCTCCGCTCCACCATGTCAGGGGGGTTCTTTAGGGTGGATGCATTCCTCCTGCAGGTAGCGAGTGAGCTCCAGCTCGGCTCAAACTCTCTTCGGGACGGTTGCAGAAGCAGTGCTTGTCCGGGACTTCAGGAGGTCTCCGAGCGTTTATTATTTATTTATTTTTTGCCGCTGGTGGCAGCTCCGTCTCGGCCAAGGACTCTGGCTGCGCAGCAGCTGACGTACTGAAAACCAAAGCGCTTCCAAAGGAGCGAAGTAACGTTTCGTTTTGATACCAGTGCAGCCATCCTTCTCAACATGCATCATTGAGTTGAACCAAGTTCAGTAATCGCGGTGGCCCATGATGCAGCGCGGTGGGCTTCTTCATATCGCGATATTTCATTTTTGCGGTTACCGCGACAGCCCTACTTTCAATATAAAAAACACGAGGCGCTTCACAAAAACAAAAAATTTAAATATAAAAAAGAATTTAGAAAATGATTAAAAATATGTTTAAAACGAGCAAAAATAGACTATTGTGATTAAAAAATGTAAAGTAAGAGAGAGTGACTAGGAAAGAGGGAAATCAGTGGATCCAGAGGAAGGTGGAATAGGTAGGGAGATCAGAATAAAGAGAGAGTGATGAAGGTCACACCAAAGCCAGCTTGAACAGGTGAGTTTTCAGCTGCTTTTTAAAGGAGACCACTGAGTCCACTGATCTCAGGCTCAGGGGGAGAGAGTTCCAGAGTCTGGGGGCCACAGCAGCAAATGATCTGTCACCTTTGGTAGAGCTGAGGAAAATAATCAAATAAATCGATGCATCGGGATGCAGACATAAACAATTCTGCATCGTAGAAGACTACTCCACAATCGATTATAGTGGAATGTAGTTTTGTTTTTTAACGGCGGCACCAGCGCAGCATCCAAATCTGTCAGAATAAGTGTCCTCCACATTTACCAAGTGGTTCCGCCTTAATGTACTGCAGGGCTGAGTGTAACCTGAGACCGAACCGGAACCGAATCAGCCCGACCGGTTCTGTTGGATTTGGGCCGTGAATTATGTTAATTGAGTGGGTTGTCACGCGGCGCACTCCGCTGACTCGCACAGCAACTGAGAAAGGGAGAGAGAAAGAGAGAGAGAGAGAGAGAGAGAGAGAGAGAGAGAGAGAGAGAGAGAGAGAGAGAGACTGTCTGCTCACACAAGAGAGAGGATCGGAGGACGCTCCTCCAAACAGATGCTCCAAACACACATTATTTTCATAACTGAATTATTATTTCTCCTGGAAGCGCTCAGTCAGACCGAGTGTTGGGATGCCGGGAGATCCGGTCTTGGGGAGGGGGCGGGGTCAATGACGGCGGCTGCAGCGTGATCGGCTGTCTCTTTTATTTAGGGACATGGAGAAGTTAAATGGAGAGAGAAATAGAAGTTCTTGTTCCACTTTATTCTTTTGTTTCATGTTGATAAACTGATGTTAAATTCAGCTTGAAGAGAAGCTGGGAGGAAGCTTTGGTTCATTTTAAGTTACAGGAGGTCTTGTCTCCTATCTGCTCCTCCAGAGACAGCATGGACATGAGGGTTAAAGGGTGAGGGTCCCATAGGACAGGTTAGTGGAAAGGTTTGTAGTTAGCTGGTTAGTGAAGGAGATCCATCAGCTGGGTAATTTAATCCTAATCCAGCCCACAGCCTTCTGCTGGGGTTATTATCAGAAAGAATAAAACACACATCTTAAATATTATTGGAAGCGTAGAATTTGTTTTATGTTTTATTATTTTCTGCATCAAACAGAACTTGATTCATTCTCCAACATTTCAGAAATGAACCACTGGGTTCAAATAAAATAACAAACTTAAGTCAAACATTTCATTTAGTGTCATTTCTGACAGACTTGAACTGTGGAATAAACATCGAACTCTAAAGCTGCTCAGAGACATTAAACACTCATATATGAACATGTTATGTATTTTATTATTACATTATGTGTCCTGTGGGTTTTCAGTACTTTTTTAGATTTTGTGAGTTTTTGCAAACCGTGTTTTTCTCAGCCTGAGGCGTGGTGTTGAACGAGGAAACAGATTGTTTTACTTTGTTAAATCTTCTTAAATGTTTAAACTGTTTTGTCCTAACCTGTTGTGAATTGAGAGCTTTTGAGGGATGGCAGGTTGTGTCAATTACGTTTTTGATTTTAAAAAAAAGGAAAATCAAAAGCAATTATCTGACATCTTTTATTTATCGATGAAAACAAATCAATATGAAATAATCGTGATGCATCGGGATATCGAATCGAATTGAATCGTTGACCCAATAATCGTAATAGAATCAAATCGGGAGACAAGTGAAGATTCCCACCTCTAACCTTTGGTCTTTAGCCTGCTGCTGTACAAACAGTAGGCTTTGGTCACTGGACCTTAGGGACCTGCTGGGGGTGTAGGGACTGAGAAGATCACCAATGTACGATGGTGCTTGTCCATGTAAGGCCCTATAGACCAGAACCAGGATCTTGAAATGAACCCTGAAGTTGACTGGCAGCCAGTGAAGCTGGAGGAGAAGCGGGGTGATGTGGGTGTGTTTGGAGGACTTGGTCAGAAGCCGAGCACAGGCGTTCTGAACCACCTGTAGACGGTTCAGGGAGGTTCTGCTCAGACACGTGAAAAGAGAGTTACAGTAGTCTAAGCGTGAGGAGATGAAGGTGTGGAGAACTGTCTCATGTTCAGAGCGGGACAGAATGGGACTCAGCTTAGCAATGTTCCTGAGATGGAAGAAGGAAGAGCGAACAAGAGAACTGACATGAGAATCCAGGGTGAGAGCTGGGTCAAAGGTCATGCCAAGATTCCAGACAGAAGGTTTGATGTGAGAAGCAAGCTGACCAAGAGAGTCTCTGACTTTGGGAACCAGCTTGTCTGGGGCACAGATGAGGATTTCAGTCTTATCTTCATTCAGCTGTAGAAAGCTCCCACCATCCAGGTTTTGATAGAGAGGATTTAATCTGCATAAAGATGGTAGAAGATTCCTTTGAAGGAGCTCAGGATGTGCTGAAGAGGAAGCAGATAGAGGAGGAAGAGCAGAGGCCCCAGCACAGAACCTTGTGGGACACCAAGGGTAAGGGAGGTGATGGAGGACCTAAACTTGGAGACGGCCACAGAAAAGGAGCGCTCAGAAAGATAAGAGGAGAACCACTCCAGAGCAGATCCTGATAGGCCTACCCAGTCTCTCAGCCTCTCCAGTAGCAGGTGATGGTCAACAGTGTCAAAGGCTGCAGTCAGGTCCAGCAGGACCAGAACAGAACAGTCCCCTGCATCATTGTGAGTCAGAAGGTCATTAGAGACCCTAAGAAGAGCTGTTTCAGTAGAATGAGCTCTACAAAAACCTGACTGGAAGCAATCGTAGATGTTATGTTCATCAAGAGCAGCTGTGAGTTGTTTAGCCACAACCTTTTCCAAGATCTTGGAGATGAACGGAAGTTTAGAGATGGGTCTGAAGCTGCTATGGAGAGAGAGGTCAAGACTCACTGGGACCGATGGACTGAAAAGCACTTTTAAACAAAGATGAGGGTAAGATGTCGAGGGGGCATGCAGAGGTCTTCATAGAGTTAACTAGTTTGGTTAACTCAGGCAAAGAAACAGGAGCAAAGCTATCTAGGATGATGGGCGTGGTTGGAGTCGGGAGAGGCAGCGATAAGGCTGAAGGAGAGATGCTAGATCTAACCTTATTGACTTTGTCCACAAAGAAAGACTGAAAGTTTTCACAGTCTGCAACAGAGTGGATGGAGGCTGTAGGAGAGGCAGGAGAGACGATGCTGCTGATGGTGTTAAACAGCACCTTGGGGTTCCCTTTGCTCTGGGACACCAGGTTAGAGAAAAAGGCAACCTTCACGTCTCTGACGTCAGAGTTAAAGGATGTCAGAAGATCCTTTAGGTGCAGCAGATGGACGTGGAGATGGGTTTTCTTCCACAAACGCTCAATTTTTCTGCATTGGCGCTTCAGGCTGCGAAGGCTGTCATTAAACCAGGGAGTAGGGTTCACTGCAGGAACTGATCTGGTTCTGACAGGACAGATGTTGTCCAGAATGGAGAGGCAGTGCTCGTTAAACTGAGAAGTTAAGGAATCTGGGTCGTTATCAGAAGAATACGGTGGATCAAAAGCAGCAGAAAATTTGCTAACTGTGCTCTGTAAATAAGTATTAAATGGTAATTTTGCGGCTTAACATGACAGCTTGCTAAAATAAACAACACATGACTATATTCTGTCTTTGACCCTTACACACCACAGAAAAGCAATATTTTTTCTTCTTTTTAGCTGCTTTGTTCTTTTGAGCATTAAAGGTTATAATATAATTTACTGTAAAAATATTTAAAAAAAACAGTGTTCATATTAGTGTAATAATTGTGTATGCACATAATATTTTACTTTAAAGGTACACCAATTAACTTTGTCATATTTTTAAATCATTTTCTTGAGTCAGAAAGTGCTAAACTGACCCTATCCAGGATGAATGATTAGCCTCTCAGCCTGCTCCGCTGCTTGTAGGCAGAATACTGCATTTGCAACTTGAGCCTCTCCGGACTGGTGACCTAGAGTCTCGCAAAGTCAACTATCTCGCGAGAAGCAGTAACACTTTTCATTTTCATTTAATTTCATTTTATTCATAAAGCCCCTTCCCACCCCCACTCAAGGGGACCCAAGCTTTACAGCAATCCATGTTTGCAGCTCAGACCAGAGGAGCTAGAGATGGTTGGTATTTACTGTAACGTGTTCATCATGGCAGAAACAAAGAAAACCTTTATCTGATGAAGCTAAAACAATTAAAAGAACATCTGACCAAACGAGAGTCAACATCAAGAGTTTTCTGAATGGCGAGAGCTCAGAGGCAAATACGGATTTATACAGGATGCAGACCTCGCCTTCATGCTATTGCTCTAGTTAGGACTGCTTGATTATGGCAAATATGATAATCACGCTTATTTTGACTGAAAATGAAATCTCAACAACGATTTTTAATTAACATTGATTTTATTTATTTATTGTCTAGAAAATCATAAAATTGCACAGGGCACGACCAGAGGAAAATAAAAATGAATGAAAAACGGAGAGAAACAGGATAATCACACACAAAAATCCTTATTCCTCGTGAAATACACCTGGTCATAGTTTATGACCAAAAAGGGTACAGGCTGAAGTTTACCTTATTTAAGCCTACGCATTGTTATAAAACAAATACTGCAAATACTGACAACAAAAGAGAGCTATAACATCTTTAATATAAAATTAGAAACAAATACGCATCTTTGTTGTAGTGAATTCCCACAACCTGCTGCATGATAATTGTTTAGACCTGTAGGCGGAGCCGTAGGTGTGTGTGTGTACAGCAGCATGATGCAAGGTGTCACTCAGAGATAAACTATTATCTATCTACATGAGAAATTGGAGGTGTTGCGTGTAGGGCTGTCGCGGTAACCGCAAAAATGAAATATCGCAATATGAAGAAGCCCACCGCGCTGCATCATGGGCCACCGCGATTACTGAACTTGGTTCAACTCAATGATGCATGTTGAGAAGGATGGCTGCACTGGTATCAAAACGAAACGTTACTTCGCTCCTTTGGGAGCACTTTGGTTTTCAGTACGTCAGCTGCTGCGCAGCCAGAGTCCTTGGCCGAGACAGAGCTGCCACCAGCGGCAAAAATAAATAAATAAATAAACGCTCGGAGACCTGCTGAAGTCCCGGACAAGCACTGCTTCTGCAACCGTCCCAAAGAGAGTTTGAGCCGAGCTGGAGCTCACTCGCTACCTGCAGGAGGAATGCATCCACCCTAAAGAACCCCCCTGACATGGTGGAGGAACAACCGGGAGAGATTCCCTTTGCTCGCCAGAGTCGCACGCAAGTACGTGTGTGTTAGTGCAACGAGCGCACCATCCGAGAGGGTTTTCAGTGTTGCTGGAAATGTTGCCACCCCTCTCAGATCCTCTCTCAAACCGTATATGGTTAACATGCTGGTTTTCCTTGTGGGTAACAAGGACGTGACCGAGCTATAAACCACCGTCATTCGTGTGTGTGAAAGTGAAATGATAGTGCGCCCGCCCCCCCCACCCCGCGCGCGCCCGGTACATGTAATTTTTTATGCTTGATTTTAAACAACTAAACAAAATGGGGACTTGTTTCTTATTTGTTAGATGCTGCAGCCAAATTTGCATTTAAAAGTTTAACCTTCTCCTGAATTTTGTTGTTTTTAAGTTCAGTCGGACTCCGACTGTCGGAGAAACAAACGTTACTGCGATCTGTGTTGTTACTGCCCTTTGATCTGCATTCAGTAAAGTGTTATAAAAGAAGGCACGGCAATTTTTAACCTTTTTTAAATGTGTAAACATTATGTTCAGATAGTACTGCAATAAAAAAAGGGCTGCAATAATATCGCACACCGCAATATTAAGCCACCCTGAATCACCGCAGGGGGAATTCCTCAACCGCGACAGCCCTAGTTGCGTGAGAACGCATGAAGAGTGTCTCACGCTCATTGCATGAGAATTTGCAGCCCTGATAAAATACGAATCCACTTCAGATACAACTCGCTGTGTCTTGAATTTATTTACAGGGCCTGAAATTCACTGCGGGATTGCGGGTATTGCGCGTTATATAGTCGCTTCTCGCAAATCTAGTTTTATAATGCGGGAAAGTCTCGCACAGCTTGCAGCAAATGTGGACGTTTGTATCGGAGCCATTAAAATCCCACAACATCGAACCCGTTCTTCATCTTGGTGATTGGCGGCGCGCTGGATTATTTTTTTTCTCCACTTATCAAAATACGAGCTCAGTCCCTTGCTAGCAGCAAAGCAGTGCTTCGGTTGTCGGATTTAACACCTGCAAGCAGACATAGACCGCTGGTTAAAACGGAAATCTAACAACAAAGGGGAACCTGCTCCCAAAAAAACTTTACAAGAATTCACCAGCGCAGAAGGCAGCAAGGGAGAAGGCGCTGGAGGCAGGGTGGGAGGCAGCGCTGATTCCAGCGATGCTGTGATTGAGACAGGAGACAGATCCTCCGGACTTTCAAAAAGGTAGCGTCACTGAAAGTAACGTTAGCAAACAGCCTAAGATAAGTTTCAGGCTAACTGGCTCAGACTGTATCCCTGGCTTGAAAATAATAATGGTGAAATGAACTGCTCCATTTGTAAAATGGCCCTACGCAAGAGCAGTTTGATTTCAACAGAGCTTTTATCAAATGGAAAGAGATGAAGCAGAGGAGACAGAAGACGGAGAGGACAGAGGACCAAGCGGAGCGTGGGAGAACCCTGCTCTAAAACTAATTAGTACTGTGAGCTAACAGATACAATAATGTACATAGTTGCAATCGTGTTTGATGCCACATCAACAAAACTGTTTGTGTTAAAAGTTGGGTTAATGAAAATTTACCAGTTTGAGATGGAGGAATTCAGAGACAGAAATCAGAGTAAGAAGCGAAGATGGAGACAACAGATAAAGAAGCACAAACAAGAGCAAAGATGCAGCCCAGAGAGTTGGACAACAAACTTCAGCAATGAAAACTGTTCAGATAATTTCTAATACCAGTGCAGCAAAAAGGAGCATTTATATTTGATTTTTATACTTCTAAGTTATTACAATGGAGAAAGATGCAGTGTTAGAGGCCAAGAAAAAGACAACATTCAGACAAAAGAAAAGATGGCCACAGATGCAGCTATGAGGACCACTAAGGAAGATTAAAAAAAGTTAATAAATGCATCAATCTGAGGTAAGAATACAACAATGTTAAGGCCCATTGTTAATCCCACAAGTAGTTCCTGGAAAGTTTATATTTCTTTTTTTAACTTCTGTGTGAGGAAAGAAATCAGGCAGAGGAGATGAAACAAAGAAAGGGACAAGAGCAACGAAGATGAGAGTGCTGCAGGAGTCCAATGAAAACTGCTTATAAACGTGATGTAAGGGTATGATTAGAACAACATAAGACTGCACATTCGGTAATCCCTCCCCATATATAAAATCCCCCTGTACAGACATATGTGAGGGGGAATTCCCCCCTATTTTTAGAAGTGAATTTCAGGCCCTGATTTAGCTTGTGAAACTGCTGTTTTTAGCGAGTCAGATCCACCAAGAGATGTTCATGTCGATGTATCATACTGCACATGTGCACTTCAATCTCTTTCCTAATGTTTTGCTAACCTGCAGGGAACACCGCCAGCGAAGTTCTACAGAAAGTAGCTAACAGCTATCAGAAATGTTGCTAACTTGTTTGCTAGGTGTTTTTAGGATTAAAATGTAGAAATAGTGACAATGCTGTTGGGGGGTACACTTGATTTGCAACTCGGAGCAGCGCAGGAGGGAGGAGCAAATAATCGGCTCGTTTTGTTTTTATATTTGTACCCAGATTGTAATTGTGATTTAAATTTGATTAATCGAGCAGTACTAACTTTTGCATGTTTGTAACTTTACATTTGTAACTACGTTTTTCTAAATGTGGTAGTGGTCACGGCCCGGTCCGTCATCGATCATCCACTCACCCTTCAACCCACATTCATGAGCTCTCCTGTCAAACGCTGAGTTATTGATGTTGTCTCTACCCAAGCTCCTCGTATCCTCATACGCCTTCAAATCCTCATTTATGAGTCTCAACACTTTCATCACGACTCTGGACAACAGTCAAACCACCTTTGTTACCAGTCCCACTGAAGCTATCCGCTCTGCCAGCCGGCCCTGTCAGAGAGCCGCTTGCAGCTTCCAGAGTAACCAGCCATTGTTTGGGTTTACCGACACACTACAACCTTTCCTTGTAGTCGCACGATTCCTCCTCTCAAAATCCTTCTTCAAAGTTGGTCACATTATTTCCCAGGAATGGTAAAGAGGCTAGCTGACATGCTAGCACTGAAGTGTGCTTCCAGTGGAGGACTCCATCATATTTTAGATCATGAAAACAGCTGATTTGTTTGATTTACTGATGAACCTGTAGAAACTAGTGAAGGCTGAGGAGACGTTTCAGCTGTTAGATTAAGGTGTTAAAAAGACAAACTCACAGCGAGGAGGAGGGTAAAGCTGTTAGTTTTTACAACTATGATTAAAATGGACACTAGGGGGTGTTAAAGCCAGCCAAAACTCTCTTAGTGTGCCTTTAAATTAAAGCATGCCCATTTTTTAAATGTAGTTTAGTAGTTTATGGTTTATTAATAGTCTATGGTTTAGTTGTTGGCGATTAGCCAACTATAGATATAATAATTTGTGACAGCCCTAATACACAGTGAATTAATGTTTTTAGGGTAGTAAGTATTGATAAATGATTAGAAGTCAGGAGACCATTTTTAAATACACCAACTTGGCAATGTGTTGGAAGAATTTGTTGACTGATTGACTTAAGCGTTTAGTTTTTTAGGCACGCAATCCAAGCTAGTCAGATGGAAAAAAAAAAAAAGTCCCTTTAATGCAGGGATTCCCAAAGTGTGGCCGCTAGAGGGTGCGCGAGGTGAAAAGTGTAATGGCTGCGGAGCTCAGAGAAGTCTGTCAAAAGCCACCATTAACGTAGCCTGAAACTCATTTGTGGGTGGGCCTACGAAAATGTAAGTGGGCCCAATAAATGTAATTGAAAACAAGTATATTTTGCGTGTGTGTGTGTGTGTGTGTGTGTGTGTGTGTGTGTGTGTGTGTGTGTGTGTGTGTGTGTGTGTGTGTGTGTGTGTGTGTGTGTCCTCCGCACATGCCCTTGCTCAGGGGTCGGCAATCCGCGGCTCTGGAGACACATGCAGCTCTTCCATCCATCTGATGCGGCTCTCTGTGCTTGTAAGATAATGAATGGATATTTAAATAAAATGCTTTATATTTTACATCTGTAAGCTAATTCTAAATGTAAAGATTGTCTGCGTAAACCTGAACAGGTCCAACCCGGTCTTACTGTGTGACCGGGTTGACGCGTCACGCTTGTGCGTAATCATAGGCGCTTTCTGAGCTGAAGACGATGTGAGATTCTGGGACTCTCCTCAGACGCCACATTGGAGACAGGAGCAAGCACAATTCAGCCAAAGTTTCATCATCAGGGAACATTTTCTAAGTGACAAGTCTCTCTGAGAGACCGGGTTTGGAAAACTCGCTTCAGTGGAAGGAATCTTCCCGCATGCGCTCTGGTTCTGCAATGCGTTCCAAGCCCCTCTCCACATCTTCAGCTCGCTGTGCACCTTAAGTACGCGCTGACTGATCGGTGTCCAGCTCAGATGTTCAGAAGGAAATCTTTTCTTGATTGATTTAGCCACATCTGCGATTTGCGAAACAAATAAAGTGTCAGTTCGTCTGCATGCGTCGGGGTAAATCTTTCTATTCTTTCTCCGTCAAAATAAACGGCCAAATACGGGAACTGTCCGGTCAACACAAGCCCTGCTTTTAACTGTTTTGTTTTCTTGTGAAAATTGTTACAAATTAAACTTGATTAACACCAGAGCCAGGCGTACTGCACCGTTATCTCCGTCGCTGTAAATGAGGGAAAAACAAAATGGTCGGATCCTTTTCTGACCTTCCCCACCTACAAAGTTTAATTACAACAATCAGATGTGACAGAGCCTGGATTTGTATTCTGAACAGTCTAAACATGTTTTAAAAAGAAACGTATGACAAAAGTGGCACCTGCTCAGTAAAACCACCAACAGGGTGAAAAATATCTAAATATTGTCGGCAGAGACGGGCTACAACTTCTGGATCCATTTTATATAAATCGTTTTATTGATTATCTTCTTATGAAAGATAGCTTTGACGTATACGAGCGACCGGTACCGGCTGCTGTCTGAGGGTAGGCCCCGCCCACAACGCCGCGGCTGCTATGGTGTTTTCTTTACTGTGGGAAACGGGTAATAATGGCTCTTTGATGGGAACAGGTTGCCGACCCCTGGTTTAGCGTGACGTCTGATATATATATATATATATATATATATATATATATATATATATATATATCCATGCCCTGATGTGGGGCTGGGGGGTGTGTCAACATGGTCAGGACATAGAAGGGGGTGCACGGATAAATAAGTTTGGGAACCACTGCTTTAATGCATTCAATAAATTAACATGTTTCTTTGTTAATATAATGATCAGTTGTTTTAAAAAGAGGAAGCCCCTCTGGGAGACATCTTGTATTTTCCAGCCTCATCACAACACACACCATACATCATGAGCCCCCCATAATCTGCCGCCGCAGACAGCTGCGATGTCTACCACATACGCGCTATCCATATTGAGCTGTCTGTCTGTGGCTGCACTCCAGTTTCTCTTGTGAGCTGGTTAAATTGCACAGGTTTCTGCTGCCTCTCCAGGATGTTTCAAACAGGAAAGCTTGTGGGTGGCAGTGCTGCTTTTCATGCCCTTTAAGAGACTGAGCCGTCACGCCTGCTGGGAATCTCAAATGCCATTGTAATGCCATGTTGGTGATTAATACAATAAATGCAATAAAACCTAACCTGATGCATTTGGCGTTTAAATGTTGGGAAATATAAGGGATAAACTGCACATAGTGGGAAGAACGAAGAAAAAGGAAGTGTGATGAAAAACATGGCTTGGTGTGTGTCGAATACTGGGGCCAAGGCAAATATTCAATAATCATCCAGTGAAGTACTGAGGTCACAGGTTGCATGTAACAGCTAATTGCAAATATTGCAACGAGCCAACAGCATTACACTGACAGCGCTGTTCCAACAAGGCTCTGGTCTGAGAGAGAGATGAGTGGCTAATTACAGTCTGGCTGCTATCAGCTTTCACATCAAGGCTGGGGGTGGGATAGGATCCTCCCTGGCCTGCGTAGCTCCAGGGATATTTATGTGTATTATAAAAGGCATGCAGGGGAGTTCTGGAGAAGCAATCTGAGCTGATTCAGAGCAGCAAACACTGATTTGCCTTGTCAGTGTGATCAATCAGCATTTAATCAAGGCTGCAATCACACTTGGCAAAACAAACATAGGCAGTCCATTAAACCACGTACCCATGACGTATGATCTTCACATGCTGACATCACCACAACACACACACACACACACACACACACACACACACACACACACACACATACACACACATAACAACTCCACATAAGCAAAATAATAATGAACTAAATGTTTTTTCACGATGAACATTTTAAAATTGCTCTCTTTAATGTAATTAATAGGTGACCTGAATGACGAGGAGGAGCAATGCTGTTTTGGATTCATGTTGATTTTTCACACACTACTGAGGTTCCTAACTTTGTGAAATGAATGAAGTGTGAAAATGTCCAATACGTGTATGACTTTTCCTTTTATCTGTGGGAAAGAATAATGATCCAATTCACCAAGCACCTAAGAACAAGAGTGAATAGCAACAGAGTATTGGAGGGTATTTTTACTCATTCTGGGGCTCTACCCACACATCCGGCTGTCCTGCTCGTTCTGTGGATGCATAATTCTTAAAGGTGATGCCAGGTTTACCAATAATACAATTACTACACCATTTGGTATTATCAAAGGGGATGATTGAGTGACTGAAATGACATTACCCAACATTTTATCAGCCGTCTCTTCCACATACCATGACCTATTAATAGGCTGTATTGTGGATTTATGGTTAATAACTATCAGTGTGTTTACATGCAGCGTCAGACGACCAAACTATTGCCTTAGCAAGGTTTTTTAAAATGTATGTAAACGCGATGGTCTGGCTGAAGGCCAACTGAGTCTAACTGAGCTGTAGCCAGATGATAAGGTGAAACTAAATTCCTCTGCATGTAAACGGCTCAGCCCAGCTGATACCAACTGGGTACTCCCCCTCCGGAAGTGACGAGGTTGGGGAAGTGGTTTCTGATTGCATCACCACAACGCAACACGTGGAACACCATCAAACAGTAAAGTACGTCCCAAATAAGCTGTGCTGCAGCATTGTTGTCCATTGCTTCAACCATTGTGCTTATCCTGCTTTTTACTCCGTCTGCTTCACTCCCGCCAGCGTTTGTTTACTATATGTGCCACCTCCTGTATCAGAGTGGAATGAACTTAATTTAATAATTGGGGTTTCTAACATATAAACTAGGTTAAAGGGTCCCAAATGATTATTGCCGCAGCTCAACTCTGGTGCGCATGTGAACCACGGAGTGTTGTTGTGGCCAATCGAGGCGTTTGTTTTATTGACATCACTGAGCCTGTGTTTGAAGCTAAAACACAGCAGCAGTGAGAGGATGTGCCGTTCATCAACTCAAAAGGACAAACACGGCACTGTGACTCTGGAAAGCTAAAGTTCAGTTCACTTACCAGTTTACAATAGAAGCAGATAAATCAACCTGACCAGTATCTTGGCTAATTTTTGCTACTTTTTAAATCATTGTTGATCAACCATGTCTATGCATAGGTCAATCACTAAATCCCTAATAACTTAAAATAAAAATAAGTCTATTTGGCATCCAAGACCGAGTTCAGATATCTAAAGTAGGGCTGCTCAATTAATCGAATTTTAATCACGATTACGATCTGGGCTTTCAACGATCATTAAAAATGACTTGAGCCGATTATTAGGCTATATTAGCACCTCCCTCGTGCTTTGCTCTCGCGTAGCAAATCGAGCGCACCTCTCTGCGTTTCGAACACGTGACGTGTCACATCAAGAGTAAAGCTAGTAAAGCGTGACCTCAGAGGAAAGCTAAGTAGACGTTATTTGGAAAGGAGAGGATAATGGCTGCTAAAGAAAGAATTCCGTTGGTTGAAAAGCGAGGTAAAACTACTTCAGTGGTGTGGAAATATTACGGGTTCGCAGAGTCAGACGTGAATCAAGTCGATATAGTGTGTAAACTTTGCTACGGTGTTGTAGCGGCACCACAGGGCAACACTACCAATTTATTTAATCATTTGAGGACCGCTCACAAAGTAACATACGATGAAACAATGAAGGAGCATAGGGAAAAACCCTCAACAACACCGGCTTCATCCTCACAGACCTCCATTCACGCTACCCTGTACAACGCGACTAAATATCCCACCAGCTCCCAGAGACACAAGGAGATAACAAACGCGGTAACTTTTTTCCTCGCCAAAGACCAATGCTCAGTCAACACAGTGAACAACCCCGGCTTTAAGAAGCTAATCAACACTTTGGACAAACGGTATAACTTGCCATCTCGTCACTATTTTAGTCGAGTGGCGATTCCCGCTTTATATGATGAGTGTCATGATGGTGTCACAAAGGAAGTGGCTACAGCCCAATATTTTTCCACCACAACGGACTTGTGGTCAAGCCGCACCATGGAGCCGTATTTGAGCCTCACGGTACATTTCATTGACATGGATTTCAACATGAAAACGAAATGTCTTCAGACATCATTTTTCCCAGAAGACCACACGGGGCAGAACATGGCTGCAGGTCTGAAACAAGCACTGGCTACGTGGGATCTGGAGGAGAGTAAACTCGTCTGTATAACCACAGACAACGCTGCAAACGTCATATTGGCTGCAGAACTGAATGGCTGGATGAGGCTCCAGTGCTTTGGGCACAGATTACATTTGGCCATAGGTGAGTAGGCCTAATTCCTACTGAATATGATGCATAATGTGATTTTCTTTTAATAAGTATACAACATAATGCTTCGAATGAATATAATATATAAAAAACTATTTAAATTCAGAGATACTTTTATTCCTTCTCAAAGTGATACACATTTTCTATGAATTATACAAACACATGAATAAGCTACCATCACTTTTTCCTATTCATTCACACTCAAGGAAATGACAATCATCCTCTTGATAATGCTTGTTTATATTTTTTATGTTTTTACAGAAAGAGCCATGAAAGATCACAGGATTGAGCGTGCAGTGGGGGTCTGCAAAAAAGTGGTCAGCACCTTTTCATTCAGTTGGAAAAAAAAGAGAGAGCTGAAAAAGGCACAGATAGACCTCAAACTGCCAGACCACTCCTTAAAGACCGAGTGTCCAACCAGATGGGGATCTAGGCAGGCCATGGTTTCCAGAGTCCTTGAGCAGCAGAAGGCCATTGCCCATGTCCTCTCCCAAGACAAAGGAACTAGGCACCTCATCCCCTCATGGCAGGACATCGATGTCCTTGAAGCCATCAACAAGACCCTGGGGCCTCTGGTTGAATTCACTGATGCACTTTCTGGAGAGAAATATGTGAGTGTGTCTTTAATAAAACCAACACTCCACCTATTTAACAACTCAATCCTGGCTGAGCAAGATGATGACACAGATCTCTCAAAATGCATCAAGAGGAGAATACTGGAGTACCTAAATGAAAAGTATGGTGACTCACCAACACAAGAGTTGCTTGACATGGCCACTGTCCTGGACCCAAGGTTCAAACTGAGATATGCAAGCGAGGTCAGCCAAGAAACAATCAAAGCCAGACTGACAATGGAAATGAAGTCCATCATGGTATTTATCTATCTTGTCTGTCTATCTTTCTGTCTATCTATCTATCATTATTTATAGTAATTATTTAAGGATTGTTCTTTAGAATGCCAAACCCGAGACAGATAAAACTGGTTCCTCATTCTGTGTTGCTGTCATTTTGTTTGTCCCATTAAAGGAGGCTGCAGTGATGGGGACACCCGTTGGTAACACGGAGGTTGCTGATGATGGTGCATCAAACCAAACGAAGAGGAAAAGGGGCCTAAGCAGCTTCTTTAAGGCCCCTCACAGCCCAGCAGCTCCAGGTGCAGAACATACTCTTCAACTGGACCAGGCCATAGCTTGTGAGCTTCAGGGGTACCTCCAGGCAGGGACCCTGGACACAGAGGAAGACCCACTGGGGTGGTGGAAGCTATCACAGAACCTCTTCCCACGACTCTCCATCCTGGCAAAGAAATATCTTTGCATCCCAGCCACAAGTGCCTCATCAGAAAGGGTCTTCAGCACTGGTGGAAATGTTGTCAACTGCCTGCGTGCATCCCTAAAGCCTGACCATGTTAATAGGCTGGTGTTTTTGGCTAAAAACCTTTGAAAGGTTGCAGGAACCATGTTTTGTTGAGTCATTTTAAGATTGTATGGGACTCTGGCCTACTAGTTTTTATTTATTTCTTATAAAAGGTACTACTTTCAGTGTTTAATTTTATTTTTGTTCAGGCAGCAACTTTAGTTGACATACCTCAATATGAGGTATGTCAATTTGATGCAATTGTGCATTGTGTGGCTACACAGCTTGCCTTGATGTTTGGTTATTTGTATGCATATATGTTATGCAGTAGTTTGAAGTTCACTGAACATTAATGTTTACATTTTTTTTATTTATTTCTTATATTGCAAAGCAAACATTTGCACAGTGGTCAGTATTTGCACACCATTTTATATTTTTTGACAATCTTTAAAGCAATTATTCAATACATTGTTATTGTTAAATAAATATCGTGAAATAATCGTGATCTCAATTTCATTGGAAATAATCGTGATTTTCATTTTTGCCATAATCGAGCAGCCCTAGTCTAAAGTGTTTTAATTTTTATTTCTGTGTATTTCATCTAACTGAATTACTTGGTTCTTTTTTGTTGGGGGGGGGGGGGGGGGGTCATTTATTACTTAATTCAGTCTAACTTTACTTCATGCATCTAAGAATAGTTTGTTATCAATATGAGATCTTCTAAGACTAGCAGATCTTACGGTCTCCTGAGACCAGTGTAGTGACAACTGAACTCCAAATATGTGAGTCGCCATAGAAAAATCATGAAAAGGTGTAGCAGTAACCCAAGTAAACACGTTATAGGACCTTCGCAGCAACAATTTGTTTGTTTTTTTCTCCCCAACAACATGGCAGCATTTTTCCCTGATTCACTGTTACATCAATAATCAGAATGGAGTAGCGCTGCAGCAAGCATGCTGGCATAAATGTTCAATTGAAGGTGAAAATAGGAAATTGTAAAGAGGGGTGCAAGATTTTCCCTGAGATGTGCCCTCATTTATAAGCATCCTTGAGAAAGCAAGTGTGGCAAAGTGCTCATTTATAAAGAATCATGTCAAGTAGGTTGCTGAGGCACTCAGGTATGAACATAAATTAAAAAAGATGAGCAGTCTGCACGTTTGAAAAATGCTTAAAACGATCTTGGGCAGCATGCTATGCATATGAAAGGGAATGCACACACTGTTGCTGTTTCCCCTTTTGTGCAGTGCATTGCTCCAGTTCCATCAGTCACATCAGACTGACTCCCACATTGCCACGAACCTCCCCACGGTCATTCATCACAGTGCCACTCAAACGCTGACTCTGGTCCCTGGAGTGTCATGTTAATATGCTCCCTCCGTGTGTGTGTTCATTCATGTATGCATGCATTTTAGCGAGCGAGTATACCTTTTTCTGGACGCATGGCTGAGTTCCTGCGTGGATGATTTTTTGCAAAGGGCTAATTGGTTGGGTGTATTTTCTTTCTATCTTCTGAGAAAGTTCTAGAAATAAAAAGGTGTGTTTCAGTATTGACAGAGAGGGGAACGACGGAACGAGTCGATAGACGGAAGAGAGGAAAAGTCAGGAGGAACTATGCAACAGGCACAGGGCAAAGAGGATGACAGTGCCTTCTAGTAACCTCTCTGTCAACATGATTATCTTTGAACACAGCTCGGGGTGAAAGATGTGTCACACACCATGTAAGACGGTTGCTAAGGGGGAGTTAAATGGAGACTCAATGGGAAAGCAAGGCTGGCTTTGCATTAACGTGCTGAAAATGACTTTATGAAAAACGCATTTTCTCCTGGCAGAAACGAGCAGAGAACTCCTGCTGAGCCGGTTCTGTGGACTAGCTCCAGGGAAAGCGTCTGTCTGATGCCGTGAACTGATCCTCACTGTAACAACGTGTGATGCACAATTGGTGTTTCATCATTTAGCCTCTCTCAAAACGAAGCAGAAGGACATCAATCCAAGCACAGCGGACAGAGATTTAATAATGACTGACAAGCTAAGGTACAACAATGCCACTGTAATAGATGCACAACTGTGTAGCAACCTTAGATAACAGATCGTTGGACAGAAAGAGTTTATAGTAAATTTAGCAACCACTGGTCTCCTGTTTCAAAAGGTTAATAGTTGTGATGATGTCAGAGAAACATCCCTTTAAAACTGTATCAGTAACGCCTAAACAAGCTTTAGATGAACATGTGTGCACACGTGCAGCTGAGAAGATGTGTCCTGCTGGGTGGAAACAGAAAGTCTGCACTGTTTCATTGCTGACTGGCGAGTGTTTGACTTCTGTTATGATAAAAATAGAGACCTGTCCACTAATTTGTCTTCTGCTGATGTACATAAAATGGTATTAGCTCTTAAATAAAAAACGAAATCTCTATGTCGTGCACCTAATTATAAAATAATAGCATCTTATTGTGTCTGATTTATAAATGCACCCTAACTCATTTCATATATTTAATTAGTCCGCTGCTTTAAAGACTGTTCAACATCTGGATTTTAGGAGCATACATCAAATGACTGCAGCTGTTTCAAGCTGTGACTCCAATGCTTATTGAACACAAGAGAAATGTGTTAGACCTCAGAATAACAGTAGGCAATAAGAAGAAAATTTACATTATTTTTAGTAAGAGTACCTGCAAGTTTAAAACCAGTTTAAAACACATTAAAATGGGTGTTAATAAGTAATAATTAATGGTTTTCCTAGCTTGCGGTCGCCGTCACTTTCGACGGATGTTTAAAAATTTGGACATGTCTCCGTTACCCTCTGTGAGCCCATCGGAGAGCCCTTGTGCCGACACATAATGGCGTTGCACATCTCCGCATCGACACGGATGGAGAAGTGTAAATAAGTCTTTAGCTTAGGACTTGGAGTCCAGAAGAAGATCAAGAAGCTCATCCTGTAGGCTGAGATACAAACCACATCATCCAGTCACAAAGACACTCATAATTACTTCACCCAATCACAGAATCATGCGTAAATAGTCGCTAGGTGAAGACAGGCAAGACTTTCTGCTTTACGGGAGTGTGCTCGTTGCTGCTTCCAGGTGGACAAAGTCAGGAAGGACTCCCACTAGATTTGTAAAGTCACAAATTTTCTAAACTGTGGCTTCTGGTCATGACACCTTGTTTGTAAATATATGTATATAACGTAAATGTTAATATATGTATATAATGTAAATGTTAATATATGTATATAATGTCAATGTTAATGTATGTATATGATGTCAATAATATATGTATATAATGTAAATGTTAATATATGTATATAATGTCAATGTTAATATATGTATATGATGTCAATAATATATGTATTTAATGTCAATGTTAATATATGTATATAATGTCAATGTTAATATATGTATATAATGTCAATGTTAATATATGTACATAATGTCAATGTTAATATATGTACATGATGTCAATAATATATGTACATAATGTCAAAGTTAATATATGTACATAATGTCAAAGTTAATATATGTACATAATGTCAATGTTAATATATGTATATAATGTCAATGTTAATATATGTACATAATGTCAATGTTAATATATGTACATAATGTCAATGTTAATATATGTACATAATGTCAATGTTAATATATGTACATAATGTCAATGTTAATATATGTACATAATGTCAATGTTAATATATGTATATAATGACAATGTTAATATATGTACATAATGTCAATGTTAATATATGTACATAATGTCAATGTTAATATATGTACATAATGTCAATGTTAATATATGTACATAATGTCAATGTTAATATATGTATTTAATGTCAATGTTAATATATGTACATAATGTCAATGTTAATATATGTACATAATGTCAATGTTAATATATGTACATAATGTCAATGTTAATATATGTACATAATGTCAATGTTAATGTATGTATATAATGTCAATAATAGATGTATATAATGTAAATGTTAATATAATATATATGATGTCATATCAACATTTACATTACATTCATATAATATGTATATAATGTAAATGTTAATATATGTAATTTTGTGGCTTGCTAAATCTGATCCTGTCTTCTGCTGGAGGTGTTTGGAAGTGGCAGAGGTAGGCAGAAACTGTGTGGAACTCCATTTTTAGCATGACAGCAATTTTACATAAGAAACACCAGAAACATGCTTTGCATTTTAGTGCAAAAACAGTAGCATTTAGCGGTTGTTTGCTACATTTGACCTTTTTTGTTTTTACTCAAACCCTATAGTTTCATTCTGAGAGCTAAAAATGGTTCGTTACAAATGTTTGTGGTTTTCACTGCAATAAATATGTCATTCTTTCTACTCAGATTTAGATTTTTTGTTTACTTTCAGGTTAATTGTGCTAATAGAGTATGACAAAATGAACGACTCTAAACTCACATAGGTGAGGCTGTGCTGAAAAAAATGATACCAAACAAGGTATAAACAATAAAATATAGAGTGAAATATAAAGGTAAACACTAAAACTTGTAAAAACGCCTAATTATACCACCGACTCCAGAGGGTTAAATATATCATATAGGACACACACAGTGATATTTCAGAAGTGAAATGAAGTTTATAGCACCACAAAAAAGAAGTGAACTCAATATTTATAAGATCATCCTTTTTGCAGAAAAAAACTGCCTTTAAACGCTTCCTATAGCTTCCAATGAGAGTCTGGATTCTGACTGAAGGTATTCTGAACCATTCACAGATTTAACTCTTCCATTTCCTCAACAGGTTCCTAACTGTGGAAACAGGCCGCTGAAATCTCTGGGACAGCTTTCTGTATCCTTCCCCTAAACCAGTGTTTCTCAACCCTGGTCCTCAGCGCCACCCTGTCCTGCATGCTTTCTATGTTGCCGTTTCCAACAGCATTGTTTCTCTGCTTCCACACACCTGACTTAAATGAATGAGAGATTAACAGGCTTCTGCAGCACTTGATGTCATTCTAAGGAGGCAATGCAAATATGTGAACCAGGTGTGTTGTAGCAGGGACATGGAAAACATGCAGGACAGGGGGGCACTGAAGACCAGGGTTGAAAAACACTGATCTAAACCATGACGATGAACAATCTTTAGCTGTTTTTATAGGACCAGAGCGTTTGCAAAACGGGATTTGCCGTGGCTCCCTGGGGAGGATAAAGGTCGTTTATAAGACCAGACCGTGGCGGTAACGTGGCACAATCGTGGCAATTTTATAAAAGATTAGGTGATGGCGGCATAAAGGGGGTATAGGGGCGGTCTCTGCGCTGCCGCAGACTTCCGTTTATCTTGGACATAACTTGCTTTTTATAGCGATTGAAGTCGTGATCGTTACGTTTTTTTTTTAACAAGCAGCTCCTAAAGGTGTCTGTCCGCATCAGTCCCTGTGCAGTCTCTGGTGATTTGAGCTTCAGCTCTAACAGAGAGGCCCATGGAGCGCTGCAGCGCTCCAGTTTGCCATCTCAGCTGATTTTGTTCAAAAAGCAAACCTTATTGCATGTGTTTACTTTCATTTTCAATAAATTTGCCAGCCAGAGCTCAGCAATAACTCCCCATGTCATCATGACATCTGCCTCTGTTGCGCCAGGGTGCATACGACAGACCATTACTGCAATAGTACTACCAAGCGAGGCGGAACGAATGCCGCAAAATTCGCGCAACGCCATGCCGACATGGCGTGTTTATAGACATACCACTGCGGTAATATTACGCCGATTTGCCGGCATGGTGTGTCTTATAAAAAGGGCTTTTGTTTTCAGCTCATGTGAGAGTTGTTCTGAGACCCCATGTTGCTACTCTTCAGAGAATATTAAAGAGGAGGGAAACGTTCAATCGGCCCCCTTAAATGCTCTTTCTCATGATTGTATTCACCTGTGTGTGGAGGTCAAGGGTCACTGAGCTTACCAAACCAATTCTGAGTTGCAATCATTAGTTCTAAAGGTTTTGGAATTGACAAAATGACAACAGTGCCTAGGGCTGCTCGATTATGGCAAAAATAATAATCACGATTATGGTGACTGAAATTGAGATCACGATTATTTAGGACGATTTTTCAATTTATGTTGATTTTATTTGTTTTTATTCAGTCATAAAATTGCTCAGGGCACAATCAGGACAAAAATAAGAAACAAGATGATCACTAAAAGAACTCCTGATTCCCAGGATAAAAAGACTAATATACTTATAGCTCATAGTCTATGACCCAAGGGTTATAGACCTTGGTTTAACTCATTTAAGTCTAACCAGTACAGACCCAAATACCAATATCTTGCAAATACTGACAGCAAGAATTATACAGTGGCATTTATAACAAATACATGCAAATAAATTGATGTTCACAAAATGTTGCATAACATGTATTGAGTCGTGTCAAGGTGCTGTAGGAGCGTGCACTAGCACCGTGTCCTCAGAGAGATTAGTCATTAGTTATCAGCGTGAGGAACTTATTTCTACCTTATTTATAAACTATTTATTTACAAGTCCACAAGTTAATGTAATAATTGTCCCAACCACAGCTGCACCCCACACCCCCCAACCCGGTCTCACAGCAATCGGGCAAGCTGCACGTGTGTTTAGCACGCCGCACGCGCACATTTAGCTGTTTTTAGCGGCTCAGGAGTCCGCAGGTGCGGTGTGTGTGTCACTCACTCTGGTTACTCCAACAGGGAGCCGGCTCTGAGAGACGTTTCTGTAGCGACCGACACATCACTACATCATTCCCTTTCCTAATGTTGTGAAGAACGGTCCGGAGCGCACGCGGAGTGTTTAGCTAACCTGCAGGAAATGTCGACGACAGTTATCCAGAAAGTAGCTAAGGGTTACCAGAGATGTTTCTGAGGTGTTCACTAGGTACTTGTAAGTTAAAAAGTCAAGAAGGGGGTCTGAGAAGCTGCTAGAAATAGCGTCAAAGTCGCTAAGTTGGCAACACTGTGGAGGAGCGCTTAATTTGCAACTCAGGGCAGCGCAAGTGGGAGGAGCAAATAATCGGCTTGTTTTGTTTTTTATAATCGTTCAAAACTCTGATCGTAATCGTGATTAAAATTTGATTAATTAAGCAGCCCTAACAGTGCCCACATTTATGCACCTGCCTAATTTTGTTTAAATGATTATTGCACGCTGTCTGTTAAACCTATAGACTTTGTTTCACTTCTCAAATATCACTGTGTGTGTCTCTCCTATATGATATATTTAAATTAAAGTTTTTATCGTAACAACCAACTAGTTTGACGATTAAACACGGTGTGAAACATTGCAGTTAATGGTCAAACCGGTTATAATCACTAACAAAAGAGCTGAAAAAATGTGTAAGGACCCAAGACACGTTATGGCACGACCCACATGGACAAAAACAAAAGGCCGTAGGGAACAAACACTTGTGAATAATAACAAAACAACAACCACAGGGACTATATCCACTTTGGAAGTGCTTGAAATCTCCTCTTTGGGAATATTTTAGATACCCAAAAATGCTAAAACAGAAATTCTGGATGACGTCTCGCTGATCTGCAGAGCTTGCAGAAAAAAGTTGCAACCAGAGGATCAAAGAAATTGTTGAGGTATCTCTGAGATCATCATGCAGACATAAACACTCAATTATAGATTAGCTTCAACCGAGTCAAATTATGTTACTGACTCAAGTGATTTCAAAGTGATATAAGAACAATCCAGTAAATCAGGGTTCATTTAGTAGTGCTGTCATCTAATAAGGTTCGTTCATTCATTCGTTCATTTATAAAGTGCCTTCCTGCTGCCAGTCAAGGCAGCCCAAAGTGCTGAACACAACAATGTAAAACAATGAGCATTAAAATAGAGAATGATGCATCCTAATAGTAAAAATTTAAATGTACTACACATGAGCTCATGTTGAGTACCAAAGCAATGAAAACCTAAATAAAAGCTAAATACAGGCAAACACTGCATTTATGTAAAAACTAAAACCAAGCAAATATAAAAAAGGGCCAGTTGACAGAGTTAAAAACCATCAGACCAGAGGTCTGTTGTGTGTCAGTTCACCTCGATCTGTCCATAACAAGTATAACAACACATTTTAATAGTTCTTCAACCACAACACTTGTTTGTGATACCAAATTTTGCATAGCAAAAATATTTTTCTTTGCCCAAATAGTATTCTGACTCTTACATGTATCCATCATTATTATATTTAAATAAACAAATCACATGATAGCCTGAAGTTAATAAGAGGTCAGATCATGTCACAAACACCTGGTTGGAGATATTAGTAGGTCCCTAATTGAAAGTTATTGGACATAATGTGGAGGTAAACACATCTAAAGTTGTTTGATAATAAATGGGTAACTGCAGAGGAAGTTGAAACCACCACATCAGCCCCTGACAGAACGAGAACGTTGCTCACTTGGAACACATGAACACACCTGCGGTCGCACATCTGTCAGACTCTGTGGCCAGTGGCGGTTTTACCATTAGGCATAGGTTGGAGGCCACCTGAGGCCCCCATGTGTTGGGGGGCCCCCTAGCCCTGACCGCCTGCAACCCTCTGCTAATGCCACAATATTCTTATTACCAACCTGTCGCCGCAGACGGGATTAGACATGCACACTTCTCATTGCCATAATTCCTGTACCATTCAAGATATCATTAAAATTCCAAAAGTGCTGAAAAGATTAAAGGGACTTTACGGAGTTTTGAATTTTTATGCTCGCGATTGCCCCCCCAGGCCAAAAGCGTAACGGCAGCTTCAATAGTAGGCTCGTGCACGAGGCGCCATGCTGTACGTGCACACTCCTTAACGAAAATAACAGCTGAGACAGTCCCGTGTGTGTGTGTGTGTGTGTGTGTGTGTGTGTGTGTGTGTGTGTGTGTGTGTGTGTGTGTGTGTGTGTGTGTGTGTGTGTGTGTGTGTGTTGTGTGTGCGTGTGTGTGTGTGTGTGTGTATGTGTGTGTGTGTTGTGTGTGCGTGTGTGTGTGTGTGTGTGTGTGTGTGTGTGTGTGTGGCCCGGAGGACAGAGGACAGGAGAACATGCAGCTATTTAATTAATTAATTTGGTTCTGTACCTTTCTCTTCAGCACAGCCGACAAAGGTTTATGATGGGTCAGTCTTCCTGCATGCTCAGATCATTCCCTTCCCTTGCTTGAAAAATTGTTCCAAAATGAAAGTTGAACCCACATCTTTTTTATTTGTGAATTCAATGCCGTTCGGTGGGTCTCAAATAAAAATTTGGGCATCTTACTGTAAAAAAATATACCATTAATGCAGTGTTTCCCCTAGGAATTTTTCCAGCTGTGGTGGTGTTGGCGGGGGGGGGGGGGGGGGGGGGGAATGACACGTCTCACCTTTATGTTAATATTGTTTTATTTGATGCACTCCACTTTGAACTGCACCGATCCAGCGACTGCTGCATTGTAATAACTAGTATTAAAGGTGAGTACACCAATATTTGCACAAGAATAATTTCTGTTTTAAACTCTCAGTGACACACTTTGAAGGGTGGATTTGGCATTTAATTTTTCTTGGCGTCTGGAAAAACATCTTCTTTTTCCCCCTTTATTTGACTTTCTGACCCCTTTATTTTGGTCCAAGATCATTACTGGGCTGGCCCTGTTAAACACGTTCTACACCCCTGCTTAGTAGACTTAATGAAGTATTTTTAAGCCAGTATAAAAATGACTGAAACACATATTTACATATTTGGCATTACTGACCAATATCTTTGATTTGATTTATTTGTTAAGAACATCAAGATGCATTACTGTGAACATTATAATAAGCTGGGCGGACACTGTGCGACTTTTTCACTCGTAACACAGCTTCAGCTCAAACTGTACGACTTCAGCGCAGGGTAGATCTCACGAGTCATGTGCTCACTGTACGTCTGGTAGCAACAGGTCGGACCTAAAATATGCTAAAAATAGCAGTTTTTACTCAACACGTCAGACTTTTTTGTCTTGTTTTGCCTGTTGTCCTTCGGGAGTGCTGCAGGAGGACACACAGGGATTTATGGGGGTTGGATGAGGAAACGAAATAAAGAAAGTAAATTTGTGTTTTGTGATCAGTTTAATTTGACATGAACACGACAAACACGCTTTCTTGACAATCTTTGTGAGTAAAAAAAACGTGTAGAAACAAAAACGAACAGCTTGTGTTATTAGGGAAATAGCGGGTGAGCGGAGTTGATGCAGGATTGCGAATGCGCCGTGAGCGGTTCTGATACTTTTTGGGTCGCAGCTGCTCGCAGCGCCGCTTCAACCCTCATGAGGAACGAGATAAATATTAAACACGCCAGAAGTCCGTGCGAGCTCACGATTGCTGATCTGTAGCTGGTCACGTGGTGTTAATCGCCTCTCGTAACCCCCAGTACACTACACGACGCTCAGCGCAAAACTCGCCCCGATCTTGTGGATTCTCGCACGACTGGAAAATCGGCTCAAAAAAGTGAAAAAGTCACACAGTGTACGCCCGGCTTTACTGTCTGTGTGTGTGCGTTGATGCCTGGACCGAGCTGACGGAGCTCCCGGCTGCAGTTTTGTTTGTAGGGAGGGCAGGTGCTCTATCTGACTGGCCAATCACAGAGCGTGAAGACAGTCAGTTACCCAATGAGAATTTAATTCAGCACGATTACAGATATTTCTGAGTTTTACACTCGTTTCTTGCTCGTATTCGTCAAAAATGCTTTATCCGTACGCTCATAGCTGTAACCCCCTGCCGTGCCTCATCCTCCTTGCTACCTGCCGGCTGTGATCCCAAGCAACAACACAGTAGTTCTTGCTGCTTCTTCGGGAAACGGCGCAAAAAAAAAAAAAAAAAAACAATAAAACTTGGGATGTTGTAGGCGTGGCGGTGGGATTTCAGCCGTGGCGGCCCGCCACGGCTACGCCTATGTAAGGGAAACCCTGATTAGGGCTGCAACAAACGATTATTTGGATAATCGATTAATCGGATGGGGTCTCGACACGATTAATCGATTAATCGGATTACATGGGGAAATTTTTAAAAACTGCTAGGGAAACGTTATTTCTCTCCTTCCTTCACTTTATTTAACACAACATTATTAGAAAACAGTTCAATAGCAGAAAAACAACATGCCATCACCTAAATTGTCTTATAAGGTGTATAGACAGAGACCCTAAGCTACATCTATCTGTGACCTAAAATGCTTGGTCCAAGTTAAACAGCTTAAGGGCAATTCTCATCTGTTTTGTTTGATCTCATCTGTTGACATTTATTTTAAATGTAATTAAACATAGGCTGTGAATTAATCAAAATTGATCACTATTTCCAAAAATGACTGAAAAAATACCAAATAAAACAAAAGTAAATGAATGCCATTCTCCTTGCGATGATGCCCTGGGCAACTGCCATAAAGTCACATCAAGAAATGCTGCTGATCATTCCAATGATCCCAAATAGACTCACATTAGGCCACATGAAAGCAACTGAACCCAAAAATATATTAACCAGTATATAACTGCACTCTCACACAACACGCCTGCAGCAACAGTTAGGACTCCTCCCTCCCTTTTAAAAGCGTTTTTGCTTCCGAGGACATTGTGGTTGTAAAACCACATGCTAGTAGTCTGGCCCCGGTGTGATCAACCAGTTTCTGCGGGAATGTGACGGCGGAACCAGGGCCAGATTAACACTTTGTTGTACCCTGGGCAACAATATTCAAGGGCTCCATCATCACGACCCGAGGATCACCATAATGTGGTCACATACAGAATATTTTACTGTAATATGCAGTAAATATACTCAATACTTGAATGCCTGACAACACGTAACCCGCCCAGAGTAACCTTTGACCCACCTCGTGTGGACTGACCAATGAGGAGAGGGTCTTAACTTGAGGCCCTCTCTTCATTGGTCAGTCTGCATGAGACTGACTCTCAACTGACATTCGAAGTCATAGGCAGCAAAGCGTCTCTGTGCAGCGCAAAAGCCCGGGTGGACAGTTTGTTCAATGTAGGGTGATCATATTTCCATTTCCAAACAAGAGGACAGGGGATCTGTGCCTATGATGTCACACTATGGCAACACCACACAAACCATGTTGGGACCCATTTTTTGTAAGAACTAAATTAATATCAGATTCTGCCAATAAAAGGGCTCTAAAACAATTCATATGTAAATATTTTGCATATTTAATGCAAAATCTCATTTTTATGCTTTAGTGCTGCAACAAGGTTTTATTAATAATAAATTATTATACCTTTTGTTTTACTACAGCATCGGTAAGCTTCCTGTGCACAGATTATTAAGGATGCTTGTTTCAGCTGTGAGATTAGACGATAGGATCAATGATAAAATAAGTTGTCACACACTCCATGGAAACTTTCAGAGAATCCACAAATAGTGGCTTTCAAATGGTTTTGTTACTTTTTGCAAGTTTAGAAAAGAAGCAGATGAGACAGCATGTCTGATAATTTAGTTTTTCATCTGATAATATTAGAACATGTCAGTGATGTCTGAGGGGCTTTTACAAACACTGTATAACTAATACTCCTGGAGAGGGCATCAATTACACAGAGGCTTCTGGGGAGCCCAGTTATGGGGGGGGGGGGGGGGGGGGGGACATTTTGCCTTGGCCCCCAAAATGTCTTGAAACGGCCCTGGGTGTGTGACTGAGTTTTGAAGGTGATCTGAATTGTATCAGATGTATAACTATGACATGTGTATAACTTATTGTTTTTTACTGGTAAAAACGTGTAGTGGAGATAAATCTACCTACATTTCACTTTGTTTTCTTGTTTTTATTTAACTATTTTCCTGTCCTGTCTGTCTCTCATCTTCCTGCATCTCCTCATAATTCTCCAGAAAATCTGTTGCCTGGATTCTTACTTTTTCACCTCATCAGTTACTTTTGAGCAGATCAAAGAGATCTCCTGACCGGAAAGCGGAGAGCGCGTTTTCGATGCTGCGTGAGGTGAAATCACCACAGCACAGGTGATGAGCTCCGCAGCAGAGCGCTTCAGGCACAAATAAGACAGAAAATAGAGAACATGTGCAGACAAGAACGATCGTGTGCTAATTATAGTTTTTTGGTTGCGCCACTTTGAGAATTGACCGTGCGCTGGAAGCAGCTGCCTGGATCGCTGTGCAACAATGCGGAACCGGTTCGCAGCAGCGCAAGTCTGCAGGCTCTCCCTCGCGCTGATCTGCGGCTCTCCCTCGCGCTGATCTGCGGCTCTCCCTTGCGCTGATCTGACTTGCTCTGGTCTGCGCGCAACGGTGGGCGGGAGGGGGGGGGGGCGCTTTTGGAAGAGTTGTGCGACACAACGAATCGATGACGCAATTCGTTGCCAACGCTTTTAGTAATCGATTTTCATCGAATTCATCGATTCGTTGTTGCAGCCCTAACCCTGATTAATGTAAAAAATAAACTCTAAATAAACTATGTTCACATCCAGAATCGAACCCGGGTCTTCCGCACGAGTCCGCTGTCTCACTAGGTGAGCTATAGCACCAGTGACATCTTTAGTATCTGTAACATTTATATCCTTGATGACAGCTGAAACAACGTTCAAAGAACGGTTCGGAGCGAAAATGGCTATTTTGTTGCTAATTTGCAGGAAATATCTAGAAGAAAGTAGCTAAGGGTCCTCAGCACTAGGCGTTAGGAACAGCGACAAAGTCGCTGAGTTGGCACTACCTCTGTCTCTGCTGCTAAAGCTACTGATAGCAAATGCTACGGGCTATGCCTGAGCGTGAACGCGCATGAAGCAGCCTGCTCGACCCGAGCATCTCTCTTTTTCTGTGATTTTACAGAAAAACAGGCAATCACAGTAAAAATGCCAGGGCTCATTCTACAGGACCAGGGCATTGCAGGAGAATGTATGAAGAAGAAATTTATTATTTCTATACATGTTTTGACTGTCAAACTTCCATAATGCCCCTTTAAAAATGGGGCTTTCCGTGCATATACAATACATTACGGTAGCCACCGGCATTCCCTGTCTTGAGCGCAACGAATCACAACACAGATTCAGAGACGTGCTGAGTTTGTCATCCAAAATACTCCGTTTTATAACTTTTGAATGGCTGATCAGATTCAAAAAATTCCAAAAGTACATAAAAGCAGCTTTCCAACGATCTATAGCATGAAGCAATCAGAGTTATGGAAAATATCGCTACGAGGGGAAATCCTGCTGTACAGCCTGATTGAAACGGAGCAGGCTTATAGCTATCTGAATACAGTGACCACGAAGCAGATCTCCAGTGAACCAGGGTATGAATGTTTGTTCAGTCTTTATTTTTTATTTTTTTATTTGAACAACCCTCAACTATTTGCTAATTGTAAGATTCGGCTTCATTCCATTTTTTGCTTTTTCACTTTTAAGCTGATGTTTTAAAGGCTTTCATAGAAATTAATTCTAAATACAAACCATACACTGAAAGCTGAGGTTGTTCTGAAAAAAGAAGAGTTACACACACTTTGCACTTTTTATTACAATTTTACAGCCATAAGAAAAAAAACAGGCGGCCCTGTTATAATTATGGTCATAAGAGGGTTATTAAGACGGCGATGCACAAACATGAAGTGATTGGTAGTCATTCCACTCCAATCCAGTTGGTGGCGGTAATGCACCAAATGGTTGTTTGCCAAGTGCCATAAGACCACAAACAAGAAGAAGAAGAGAGGCGGGAGCGTTCGTAACAAACTCAAAGCGATAGTCAAAACATTAAGCATGAAATGGAGTTATCCTAGTGGCTCCAATAAGAGAAAGAAGCAGCTTGCTTCATATAAGCTTTTATTTTCACTTCTGAAAGTGACGTCGTTTTTCGATGTAAACATCAAAAGGAAGCAGAAAGGAAAGACAATGGAAAATGTTTAAAGGGAGGAAAACATGGATCAAAATGGAAAATAGAAAAAAAATAACTAAGGCAAAAGCACAGGAGCACTGACAGGAAAAAGAAAGCAGAGCAAATATTGAAAGCGCTCAAAGGGAGAGAGAAACAGGAAAAAAGGAGGACTAATAAAAAGGGAAAATAACTCGTGTCAGAAGAGGGGAGAGTATCACAAATCCAGTTAAAGGTAAGATTGTCGAAAATTTGGTGTAAGGGGCCCCATGTCTGTGTTCGCCTTGGGCCCCCAAATTGCTAAATCCGCCTCTGCGTGTGGCAAAAAACTTTAAGGTTGTTGTTGGAAAACCTCCACAGATTTGACCCCTCCCACTCATGCTTGTGCTGGCGTTGTGGTGGAGAAGGTGTGTGTGTGGGGGGGGGGAGGTGTAATCTTACACATCACCACTACGTTAGACCCTAACAAATCCATCTCATAATCTGCTATTTCATATAAAATATGGAGAAGATGAAGCTGCACTGAGGACAACTCAGAAATATGACACATACATATGACCCGCCCTGTGTTTAGATTCAAGATGGAATGAACAATTTAAGTTATGAAAATGGAACTATTCCATATGTGGAGGAACATGCGGTAACCCTAGTTAGTAGCAGTAAAAAGCAGAGCTCTGTGGTGGCCAAAAGGTTTAACTTTCCTTCACAATCAAGACTCCAGTAGCTCTAAAAAGTCTCTTTTTAAACAGTTTCCCTTTCCGAGGTCCCCACATCATTAACACAATAAAACAACTAAAGGTCCATTATTTATTATTTTGACAGACATTTTGATATCATATGAAAGTTTTGGCATTTTATTAAAAGCATTAAATGAATATCCACAAAGAACGATCTTGTTATTTTCTTTAGAGATTTTACTTTCATGCTAACCCTTCATAGTGGAGCAGCAGCAGCTCAGGAGCTGGTTGTCCAGTAACGCAAGGGTTGCCAGTTCGACCCCTAATCTTTCCTGGGAATTCTGCTGTTCAATTGACTCCCCTGTGTCTGTAGTGGTCAAAGGAGCCATTGGCACAAAATAGCAGCCTCACCTCTGTCAGACTGCCCCAGGAAAGCTGTGGTTATGATGTAGTTTAATGTCACCAGAGTGGGAATGAATCACGGATTTTCTGTAAAGCGCTTTGGCTCCATGAAAATGACTATAACTAAATAAAAATATAATCCATTATAGTTAAGAAATGATAAAATGCACCAAAGAATAATAAATTCAGTCTAAGTGTTTTCTTAGCAGCGGGCTACGATTTTCCAGAGTCCAAACTAACAGGCAGGTTGAAACACCGACCGTACAGTCTTCAAGCTCACCAGGCTGAAGCAGAGCTATGCCAATAAACCGATGCAGACTTGTTCTTCGGCGTGATGGATTACACAGCTCACGCGTCTGCTGACAGCAGAACAGCTGAATAAATGCGCTGAAGAAGACAGAAACTCTGCAGCCTTCTTTTTAAATGGTCTGTATAAATGTCAGGTGTACCAGATTTGTGTTAATGACTTAAACCTTGTAAATACCAGAGATTTCTGAAGAGATCCAGCAAGTCTTCTCACAAGAAATTTTAGAATCAATTTCATTAAGTTAAAAGAAAAGAAGGTTGTGTGTTTAAAAGAGTCAATGTTTTATGATGGATGCAATCCCCACACGCCCTGGTGGAGCTGAAGTAAGCAACAAGTTGAAGTTAAATATCAGCATTTGGTGTCCAAGCCAACAAGCATGCTCACTTTGCTCTGTAATAGAGTAGATTGATTAAAGCTATTTATTTCTTTTTATCACTGAAAATAATGCAAATATGAAACCACTTTTCACGCCAGCATCACCAGACTCTGGAGATCAGAATCAACAAGAGGAAAAACTCCTGCCAACGTGTAAATAAATACTTATTTGTTTTGATTTTATTCTCCAGTAGACACTCAAGAAGAGGGAAAAAGCATCGTTTGAAAGCTCAGACTTGTAAAAATAAAGAAAATACTTGGTCGCAGAAACAAAACGAAGTGACGGGAGGATTCAAGGGAATTCACAACTCAAATGGCCGAGGACAAAACAGTTACTTTGCTTCAGTCACTAGGATACTTCAGACTTGTCACAGTACTGCACTTGCCACTGGCACAAAGCTATTGTGTGAAAGCTGAGGACAACGTGAAGGAAAAAGCACAGAATGTATTTGCAGAACAATTCTTAAAAGGCTACATGTGAAGCGAGCCATGAGGGTACCACGGAGAAAACCAGTCAGGAAGCTTCAAGCTGTGCACAGCAGGAGGGAAAGCTCAGCTTTCAGCATGCATCAAGATATTTTATCAGCATTTTCAAAAGACAATTCTTTTCTAGAAACTTTCAAGAGTCAGACCATGCACCCTGAAAACCTCACGAGCAGTTTCAGACGGACAGATGACCTAAGAGAGGTTCTAACTCCAGCTGAGCACAGAGCAGAGATGACATTTGAAGAAACTCACGGTTTTGAAGTCACTGTGGCTGCATTCTTGGCCTTGGTATTTGCACGAAAGCATCATCTCATTGAGGTCGTGGCCAACCCTATCGATGAACTCCTTCATGCTGAACACTTTGGGTTTGTAGGCTGTGAAGTTGGTCTTTTCCTGCAGGACAGCGAGCACATCAGGCTCAGCCAGGTGCGGCTGGGGGATTGCCAGGTGTACATCCAGCAGGGCAAGCAGCTCTCCAGCGTGGTACAGGTCATTACGAGTGAGATGGCTGAAGCGATAAGCATTGAGGTTACAAATGGTCACAGCAGGGAAAACTAAACTGCTCGACACAATAGCGTCCACGCTGGTCACGTGAGGATAAGACAGGAAGTAGGCGAGCCGCTCCGCACTCTCCAAGGCTAAAAGTCCCAGGCAGGCCAGGAGAGCCACAGCCCAGAGCAAGCGGCGTGCACCAGCTCGTCCATATGGGAAGATGAAGCGCAGACCGTGCAGCGTACTGGTGTTAGCGAAAGCCTGCCAGGAGGTGGGATGCAGGCTGGAGCTCTCGTGGCTCCCCTGACTGCCACAACTTTCCTTCAGATCCATTTTCAGCTCTCCACCTCCACAGCCAGGGAGCCCCCCCGTGCACTCACACCTGCGCAGAAAGAAACCAAGACTTAGTTTTACAATCCATAGTTGAACTGATCACATTATAAGCAGCAGCAGAGACAGAGATCAGGAGTAAAAATGTAAAAGACTGAAACAAACTTAAGACACACAGCAAGAGAACATGGAGGAAATGAATGACTAAACAGCTAATTTGAAGCCAAGAACTGGCAATAGATAAAGTATGATAAGTATTATAAAACTTCTAAAACCAGAACCAGCGACGAAGGAGAGAGATGCTCCCTCAGGACATCCCTCTCCTCTCCTCTCATTTCCACTTCCACTCTTATTCACTTGAGCTGAGCGTAACATTGGCTGCCAGGCTGCCTGTGGCTCTCACTACACCCCTAAACATCCACTCAACACAGACACGAATCCCAACACCCCCCACCCCGCCCTTTCATCCTCCACTGCCCTCTGTGACTGCTCTAATCCACATTCAAAAATACCAGAGTTTAGTCCACGGTGTCACCCGGAGCGAGAGGTGCGAGTCACTTCAGCCGCGAGCCGGTGAAAGCAGCTCCGGTGTGTTTAAAGTACTGGCTCATCTCCATTCAGAAACACAAACACGCGTCAAGGCTCCTCATGTTCCTCCGTGCCCTCAACTAATGACAAGCCAAAGCACCTCTCCCGTTCAGCGTAGCAAGGAAACATCCAGCTGGCGTGAGTGTGTGTGTGTGTGTGTCTGACAGCGCACATGCGTGCGTGTATGTGTGTGTGAACGACAGAGGGAGAGCCGTTGACGATCAGAGCTGCCGGTTAGTCTCGCGCGCCGATCCAAACTCCTCCCGTTTTCCTCTGGCCAGACACATCCGCCTTACCTCCTCTTCTCAGCTCATCTGTGGCGGCAGCGAACAACAGCGGAGCTGGGAGAGACGCGCACACACACCGACACACACATACACACGCATGCTTGCACTGAGGCAGAGTGGAAAGAGAGGAGAGAGGAGGGAGGGAAGCCAACACTCTCCTCGCTTGATCTCCCCAAAGCAAAGTCTAACTGAATATGTTTTCTCCTCCCCCAGAAAACACCCCCATCTTTGTTCATGTTTGTCTCCCTGCCGTTTACACTTCCACATCTCGTCACCACTAACAGAGTGATGGATGGATGCTAAGACGAGAGACTGTCTGTCTGAGAGGGAGCGAAAACAATGGTAGTTGCACGGGCTGATGAGTGGAGTGGGGCGGGGGGGGGTGCATGTCATGGGTGGTGAAGCAGAAGTGGAGACGGAGGAGTAAAGGCAGGGAGATCTAGGTTGAGGACAAAAATAAGATAGGAAACTAAAAAAACGGGGGGGGGGGGGGGGGGGCAAGGAGATGTGGCTACACAGTAACGTCACATAGAAATTCAAAAGTAGAGGTGAGCGACGAAGATGTGAAGGAAATAATGGGCGCACAACGAGTCTGAATGAATACTCTGATGGAGGGGATGTTCCTGAGCATCCGGCACTAAGGAGACAGGAAACAGACCATGGGTGAAGTGATACAAGGAGACAGCAGGAAGGAAGTAGTGATACGGAAGTAGCAGAAGGGTGTGAGAGTGATAAACGGCGATAAAAGAAAGAAAAGATGCCACAGCGTGAACATTGATGATGAGTTTAGACAATTACAGTTTTGATTTAATGTAAGCCTCCTAACCAGCGGCTCAAATACACTCTAATGATGTTGGCGTTCCCATAAAGGCAACTTCTCCTGTTTGACGCTCAAGGGTAATTAGATAACCTCCATTAACATGACTGTATGTACGCCGCTCAGTCACTATCGCCCTGTAACCTGCAGGTACCTTAGGTGTCTTCATACCAGGTTTTGTCGAAAGAAATTTAACTAATTTGGGTGGAAATCAGCCACTCAAAGCTTTTCATACAATATGTGTTATAATTGTAAATAAGTGTTTTAAAATAATTCAAATGTTAGTTCAGAAGTGAAACCATGTCAGACCTGATATCGAGATGCAAACCCTCTGCAACTCATATTGTTAACTAAGCTTTTCATTGCAGATTTCATAAGCATGTTGACTGTTTATGTTTACTTTACTTTTTCAGAATAATGATCGACTAAAGATAAGAAACTGACAACATGTTCTGAGTTGAAATGTCTGCAAGATGGCTTTTATCAAAATAAATAACAGGTACAGTGAAATGTGTCCATTCCTCCGTGTTTTCTTTGTAAATAGAACACTTCAGTCAACATAATGACTTTAAGAACAGGAGAAATATAAAAGTTGATCACAACTGTGTATGTCTTAACCGCATCATTTCAAATCTAGCACGGTACCCATCCACCCATCCACCCATCCATCCACCCATCCATCTGCTTATCCGGAGTTGGGTCGCGGGGGCAGTAGTGGTACCCAAACAGGAAAAAATATAACTGTGTCTTTTAAAAGCAGGAAAACATATTTTGAGCCACTGAGCTATCTACATGCACTCACCAACCTGGTACGACTGTTAGATTGCTTAAGACAAATTATTCATTAGTCAATCACGCGGCAGTCACTCAATGCCTTTAGGCATCTAGAGGTGATGAAGATGACCTGTTGAAGTTTAAATCAAGCATCAGAATACAGAATAAGTCCCATAGGTGGCCCCGTCTTTTGATGGCTACTTGCGGCTAAATAGTGTCACAAAGCTCAAAGCTCTCTAACTCGTTTCTAGAACATAACAATGAGTTCACTGGACTCCAACGGCCTCCACAGTCACCCGATCTCTAACCAGTAGAACCTCTGAGATGTGGTGGAACAGGAGATTCATTTCATGGACATGCAACTGTATGATGATGTCCTCATTATGGACCAGAACCTCTAAGGAACATTACTTATGCCTAGTCTAATTCATGCCGTGAAGGCAGTTCTGTTGTACCCAATGAAAGTGACCTGTGACAAATACAGTGGGTACGGAAAGTATTCAGACCCTCGTCACATTTTCACTCTTTGTCATATTGCAGCCATTTGCTAAAATCAAATTCATTTTTCCTCATTAATGTGCACACAGCACCCCATATTGACAGGAAAACACATCATTTTAGAAATGTATGCAGATTTATTAAAAAAGACTAATTGAAATATCACAGGGTCCTTCAGATCCTTTGCTCAGTATTTGGTACAAGCTTCCTTTTGAGCTAATACAGCCACGAGTCTTCTTGGTGAAGATGCAACCAGTGTCCTACATCTGGATTTGGGGATCCTCTGCCATTCCTCCTTGCAGATCCTCTCCAGTTCTGTCAGGTTGGATGGTAAACGTTGGTGGACAGCCATGTTTAGGTCTCTCTAGAGATGCTCAACTGGGTTTAAGTCAGGGCTTCGGTTGGGCCATTCAAGAAAAGTCACAGAGTTGCTGTGAAGCCACTCGTTCATTATTTTAGCCGTGTGCTTAGGGTCATTGTCATGTTTGAAGGTAAACCTTCGGCCCAGTCTGAGGTCCTGAGCACTCTGGAGAAGGTTCTTGTCCAGGATATCCGTGTACTTGGCTGCATTCATCCTTCCCTCAATTGCAACAAGTCCTCCTGTCCCTGCAGCTCAAAAACACCCCTACAGCATGATGCTTCCACCACCATGCTTCACTGTGGAAATGTATTGGACAAGTGATTAGAAGTGCCTGGTTTTCTCTACAGATAACGCTTAGAATTAAGGCCAAACATTTCTATCTTGGTCTCATCAGATCAGGGAATCTTATTTATCACCATCTCGGGTCCTTCAGGTGTCTTTTAGCAAACTCCATGTGGGCTTTCGTGTTTCTTGCACTGAGGAGATGTTTCCAATGGGGCACTCTGCTCTAAAGCCCTGATGAAGGGCTGCAGTGATGGTTGACGTTCTACAATTTTCTCCCATCTCCTGACAGCAATTCTGGAGCTCAGCCACAGTGATCTTTGGGTTCTTCTTTACCTCTCTAAAGGCTTTTCTCCCCCGGTAACTCACTTTGGCCAGAGAGCCTGCTCTAGGAAGGGTTCTGGTAGTCTCAAACATCTTCCATTTAAGGATTATGGAGGCCACTGTCCTCTAAGGAACTTCAAGTGCAGCAGAGACTTTTTTGTAACCTTGGCCAGATCTGTGTCACGATTCTGTCTCTGAGCTCTTCAGGCAGTTCCTTTGGCCTCATGATTCTTATTTGCTCTGACCTGCATTGTGAGCTGTAAGGTCTTAGGTGTGTGGCTTTCCTAATCAAGTCCAATCAATATAATCAAACACAGCTGGACTCCAATGAAGGTGTAGGACCAGCTCAAAGATGATCAGAAGAAATGGAAAGCACCTCAGTTAAATATATGAGTGTCACAGTAGAGGGTCTGAATTAGGGTTGTCACGGTATGAAAATTTAACCTCACGGTTATTGTGACCAAAATTATCACGGTTTTCGGTATTATCGCGGTATTTTTTAAACGGTGTTGCATATGTTCAGAAAGCATTGATAGTCCTGTTCTACACAAACTGAAATAGTTTAGAAAAGGTTTAACAGTGTTTATAAAACCTAAAATAACACAAAGCCTTAGCAAAAGTGCAACTTTTCACAAGTAAAGGAACAAATAGCTTATTTTTCTGGAACATGTTACAGTAGTCAGTGCAGGTTTAAATTATACAAATCCAAACATTCAAAACATAAACAATATGTAAACAAATCAAAGAAACACCACTTGTTTTCTCATATACTTGTTTTCTTCATTATCAAAATGAAAATCTAAAACTCCAGTCCACACTTGACTTGAGCACTGTACAAGTCAACCTTAAAAAATATGTATTTAAAATAAATAGCCACTTTAAACAAATTACTAAAATAACTACTACACTATGTAATCAAATCCAAATGTCCAAGTATAAATGGCATTGAATAAGTAAACAAATCAATGACAAGGAACTAATTGTATATTTCTCTTCATCATCAACAAATAAGATGCTTCATCCAGCAACAGGGTGTCCGTGACACGGTTTAAATGCCGGCAGAGGACGCTGCGGCTGCAGTATATAGTGACTCGTTGCATTCTCCGTCAACCAAAAGTCCTCGCGTCATGCATTTAAGCTAAAATGCTAATGTTATCTTACCTTGCACTGGCTGTAGGGACGTGGGTGATGGTCACGCAGATGTGCCATGAGATTCGAAGTGTTGCTGCCTTTTGCAGACACTTGTTTCCTGCACGTTCTGCAAACGGGATAGCCGTCTTCTATTAACTGTCCCTCAGCATTTTTCAGAAATCCAAAATATGCCCATACTTCCGATTTAGTCTTCTTTGAGGGCTGATGGATGTCCTGGGCGCTGCCGTCTCCTCCTTCGGCCGTTATTTCAGCTTCAAAGTTTTGGTGCCGTTGCAAACTAAAAAGTGCGTGTGCGCGCCGCGGGAACTTCAGCTGAAGCGACGGTGGCTGGTAAGGGTCACCGCGCCGAAACCGCGGCCACGGTAAACCCACCGAGATAATTTAGTTTATTAAAAACTGCACGGTTATTTTTATTGTCAACTTTTTTACCGGGGTTTACCGCTATACCGGTTACCCTGACAACCCTAGTCTGAATACATAGGACTGTTGATATTTCAGTTCCTTTTTTTATAAATCTGCATACATTTCTAAAATTCTGTGTTTTTCTGCCAATATGGAGCGCCGTGTAAACATTAATAAGTAAAAAAATTTTAATTGATTATAGCAAACGGCAGCAATATAACAAAGAGTGAAAAATTGACCCACTGTTTATGCTAGGAAAAGGTTTGTATTCAGGTTTTCCAACTGCTTGTTTATCACATCTATTTAGCACATTCATTGAGCAGTTACATTTGTTGCATTCTTTCAAAATTCACATTAAAACATGCTCAAATGGAGTAGGCTGAAGCAAAGAAGCTTATGTGCACCTACCCCACATTACAATATTGTACAACTTACAATATTATACTTTTTGACAGTAAATGTTTTGTTAATGAACCTTTCATGCATATTTAGTTATTCGTTTTATATTTTGTACTGTTCTTTTATATAACAACACATAGTCAGAATAAAACCAAGAAGCTTTTCCATCACATATTCTAAACATATTTCTCAATAGCAGTCGTCTTATATTGTCTTTTAAATAGTAGTAGACTAGTAGCACTCTCTAAGTTGTCATCTAAACCATTCCAAAGCTTAATGCCTCTTCTGGATATGCAGTGAGTTTTGAGGGTTGTGCGGGTGCATAACACCTTGAAATTACGTGATCCCCGCAAATCGTATCCACCCTCTCTGTCGAAAAACAGCTGTTGAATATTGATTGGTAATTGGTTCTGTCTTGCTCTGTACAAAATTAGCATTGATTTCAGGTTAACTAGAATCAAAGCTGATTCATTTTATATACCCAAATATATTTGGCAATTCTGCATCATCATTCTACATTAAATATTTACAAAATCAGAAAAAACAACAATGGGTGTGTTTCAGAAAACATTACAGAGACAATTGTCTGAAATTAAACACTGAAACACAAAAAATTGCACATTATGTTTGTTCCATTAAATAATGAATACATATAATGTGTGAACAATGATTATTTTTTAAAATATTGTAACAATAAATCTGCCAGGTAATAGAAAGTGGAAATGATAATTAACCAGAGTATTGAATAAAATTGTGCACATACTTATATTCAGTGGGTTTACAGACTTGACAATGAGTCACAAACTGGATAACACAAAGCTATAATCGAGAGTGAAAATACACCTAAACTCTAGGACATTTACCCAAAACAGCTACATCAGCTTAACTTGCAAATAAAAATGGGATATCCCTGTTGGTGAAGTCCCTTCTTGCTTTCAACTCATTTTCAGAAATGGACTGAGAAATTACTCCATTACTTAATATCTATAATGAAGTGATTAAAACGTAATAAAAAGCCCAAATGAAATAGGCCATCATAAAATTACGTCTAAACACATTTAAGATGAAACTGCCTAAGTTTGAGCACTTTAATTAAAACTCTATGGTAAAGTTTAATTAACTTACCAATTAATACATTCTTATCTACAAAACTGCACAGAGGTCTCGGGTCACTCCTGGTTTTTAGGTTTCTATGGAGCCACCCTTTGTTTCAAAGGCCGGGGAGAGGACGATCTGGAGCTCCCTAGTTGGGATGCTGCCCCCGCGACCCGGACCCGGATAAGCAGAGGAAGACGACAACGACGACAGTCTTTGTTTCTAATGGTTTAAACAGCTTATGGATATTTTTAAGGATTTTTAACACTGTTCAAATTTACAGCAGATCCTGTACCGGTTCTCGGATTAATGAGATCTTTAGAAATTATTCAAACGTAAACGGCTCAAATATGAAGAGAGGAACCACAATTGTTTAAACACGTTTTTTTAAATAAATATGACAAAGAATTGGTTGAGTCTTTAGAAAATGTGTAAAACAGTTCACGCTCCGATAAAATAACTTGCAGAAAGCTATTGGCTGAAAAGTTATTTTTAGATAAAGATTATCTAGAAAATAGACTTACAGGCCCAACAGTTCTCATTAGTGCTCCACATACAACATAAGCTAGCATTTAGCCTAGCTTTCAACACCATGGCAGCTTTAGGGAGGTTTGTTAAGCGTCTGAACTCAGTGTGCTCATGTTTTTTAAACATTTTAGCATGAAAAGTATGTAATTTTCAGACAATAATTTTTACACGTGTTTCTCATTTTTAACTACACGTGTGTTTCTTAATTACCTCACCTGCTGCTGTGGCGCAAACTTCCTTTCCTCAAATGAAACAGCCGTCTTCCCAAAACAAAAACAAAAAAACATAATTTGAGCAAACGATAGTCGGACATAAAATAAATTCTCAATAATAATGTCAATTGCGAATCTGTTGCTACCATCGACATACATATAGGTTGCTAGCTACATGTTTTCATCGCCAAAAAATTTGCTGGATTCACTAATGAGGTCACTATATTACCTGTTTTAGATTACCAAAATAAGAGCACGAGAAGAAAAGTGGCTTCTGAAACGTCAGGTGACGTTCAAAGCACCGTTTCACCTGATTTTAATAAAATATAAATGAAATATATTAAAAAATAAATTCTGTTATTTTCATATTTGGCTACACAATTGTGTTACATAAAAAGTAGTCAAACAAAATCAACTAAATAACACAATGTATTTGACTGTTCTTAGATGTGAAATAGAACGGTGAAACATTTATTTGCAGCTATAAGAAAACAACATTAAAATATCAAACGGTTCAAAAACAAACATTTTGTTGTGAATAGTTTTAGCTGTGTATTCTATGCAGTACACACCTGAGGGTATTTGAGTATCACAATGAACTTTCTCTTTGAGTTCTGCCCCTTAAAAGATCACTAAAGACTCAATTAAAACTAAAGAATGATAAAGAAGATAAAACATGCTCTATCTTTCAGGCCTGCACACCGGTGGCGGCGCCAGGGGCCGCTATAGCTACCCCTGGATTAGTCATTGTGTCACGCGTGCTGGTGAGTGAAGCGGAGGTGAGGATCCAAATGCTGGGGAGGAAGCAGGCAGACAGACAGACAGACAGACAGACAGGAAAACATAAAAGGTTTTTAACGATAAACGCACACAGGACATGGAAACAATGAACCGACAAAAGACACAGAAATGAGAGGGTTTAAATACATGAGGGCTGGGAGCTTGGGTGATTGGAAAACGAGAGGCAGGTGGGAGCAATTAACACATGACTGAACAGAATGGGGAGACAGGACAGGGTGTGACACATTGCACTCCCAAGTAAATATTAGATTTTTTTTTACAATTTAATTTAAATTTAACGTGTGGATGTGATAATATTTAACATACAAAACAAAACAAAAATCAGTCAACTGTCACCATTGTTGTTGTTGTTGTTGTTAGCCTCAAGGGCAACATGCCGATTATCACTTGTAAGTCGCTTTGGACAAAAGCGTCTGCTAAATACATAAACATAAACATATAGATAGTAAAAACGTAAACCAAATCAGGAAATTAATGTTAACCTTTGACCTCATTTTCCACCTGCGAACCAGTGAAAGGTAGAGCTAGTGGTAAAATGGATCGGTTTTTGTTGCCCAAATTTCCACAGGTTCAGTCAGAAATGAATGAATCTTTGGAAGTGATCTCAGACCCACAAAAACCTACAGATCTGGATGAAGAGAGTCAACCCTCAACCACCGCAGCAGTCGAGGGTTTTGCCGCTGGAAATGCTCACACTAACGTTAGCTAACCTTGCAACACTATAGATGGGTTTCTGTGTGGCTGTGTGTGTTTATGATTTCATGGAAAAGTCAGCGATTGTTCATATGTTTATGATGTTTATTAATGATTGTTTCAGGTGTTGAGGTGTTGTGCACGCATGTGTATCTGCTAGTGTTGAAGGTGTTTTAGAGAACAATAGGTACGCATGACCACTTCCTTCATGGCACCCTCAATAAAAAGACTAGCTCCTTCATAGCACCTGCAGAAAAACATTTCTGGAGCCGCCACTGCTGCACACCCACACTCTGTCGATCACAGCTCCTTCTCCCAAATCACATTCGCTGTGGTCTCAGACGGCTGCAGGGTTTGCTGGTTTAACAACTTAATTAAGCAAATCTTTCATTTTTCCACTGAGGTAATGAGCATAGTTTTACAGGGATTAAACAATCTCCAAGGTTGAAAATTAAGCTTCGTGCTTTTGAAATCTTATCTGCATTCATCCACCCAAGCTTTTTTACTTTCAGCCAAAGGATTAACAGATCCATATTTCCAGACTTTATTCGTGTTTCTCTTTTTTAATTTGCATCACATTAACACTAAAAAGTTTTCAGCAGCAAAAACCAACATTAAAAAGTGTTTGTTTTTGACTCGGGGCATGAAAACAGCTTGATCTGGATTGATGCAGCAGATAATTAATCACACTCTTAAGTGTACAGAAAATAATAAACCTACTGAAAATTGAATTTTTGACATGCCTTCACAGGAAATAACTATTTTTATCCTGTTATTGTAATTTGATAGAATGATTAAAATAATACAAGGTTGAACACCTGCTGTAATCAAAGATAAACGTAAAAAAATATCTTTGTAAACTTAAAAGCCGTGTCCTTCGTGTGAAATGGGATTTTAATTTTACCCAACTTATCAAGTCCTCATTAAAAATATGAACTTTTAGAACATAATTAGTGGGATTTCTTAAAGGCTAAATTCAGATATTTACAGCGTTTAACATCAGACATAAGCAAGTTTTTCTCCCCAAACTTTAAACCAGAATAAACCTTAGGGCCCTTGAGGTCATGCTTTTATTTCCTTTATTTATTTTGGAGTCACTTGCACCTCTTGTATAATATGCATGACAAAACCGGAGGAGTAATCACACTATCAGACCATTTTAATGAACTGTAAAAACTAATAAGGTCCTACTAGTGGATAATTAGGATGAATACGTGCCAGATTTGGCCAAATGCTGTAGAGTTTATTATTATTACCTCCAGCGAGAGGCGACTGAAGTAAAAGGGCAAATTATTCAAGTGTGTGAGCAATAACTGCAGATTTGCTTGTGAACGTCCTAATTGGTAGATATACAGAATAGGGGAAGGAATAATCCCTTCTGAGGACAAATGTGTTCAAAGAGCTTTTCCTGGTCAAATTGAGGTCCTTTCCAATTAGGAGTTTCATCACAACTCCTAACTTAGTTTTTTTGTTTTATCTCAGAAGATCCTCCTGACCGGATGTGTCAAGGGGGATGTGTATATATATTATCTATCTAAAGCTGGGAATCTTTATGTATTAGCTTATAAATGATTGAGTTTCCTAGAACATGACTATTTTTGACAAAATTTCACATAATTTTAAATTAGTTTTCATTTTAGAATCCACTTGCCAGGAAAAGAAAATCATATTTTAGCAACTAAAACCTGTTTTTGTGTTTATATTTCAGGTGTTTTTTTTAATTAACTTTTGTTTGTAAAATGAGTCACCTTTTTAATTTTTGTTGCATCTTATGATGAAATATGTTTAGGTTATTTACAAACAAGAAAGGTCCAGAAGCTGACTGAATAGCTTGCTTTTAGCGCCCCCCCCCCCCCCCCGCCCCCCCGTGTCTTGTTTGTAAAACCAAGAGACAAAAACGCCTTAATTGAACAGCTGAAGTGTCTCCACGGCCTTCATTAGTGTCTAGAGGAGTGATTAATCTCTAAATTAACAAATTAGCTGTGCTCATGATCTAAAACATGTGCAGGAAATGTGCTGGAACCAAACTGCAGTGCCCCAACAGAGCCACCCGCCAGTCTGAAGTTGCAAGTGGAAAATTCTGGCCACAGGGGGCGATAGGGGCTGGGTGGCGTTTCATTAACACTGCAAAAGGTCATTTTAGCACATACTGGCTCAAGAAAATGATTTAAATTTGTGGAAAAAGTTGCTAAGTATCCCTTTAGGACTTCTATTAAACCCGCTTCTGAAGCTTATTTTTATTAAAGGTGTGGCTCACTCATTTAATCAATACATGTGCAGTGGTCTCTGAATGTCTTGCAGGTTGTACTCAGGGCAAAAAAGCTCAGAAACACTTGCAACAGCACAGACAAGTCTGAAGCATCAAGGGACAGCTGAACACGGCAGGATTTGGGAGTTCTATTTCCTGAAATGTTGACATCTTGCCTGTGATTGGCTAACAGCAAAATGACTCGACCACTAACTTAATTTGCTCTGCAAGGTATGTTTTATCTCCACAAATAGCACAAGCCTGACGGAGTTTTGCTGTGTGGTGAGTTGCTAATGGTTAGCTTCTACTAGCCGAGATGTTCTCTGCTGATTCTGGATGCGAAAACAGCCTTCCTCATCATGAGCCAAGATGGGCGAGTCCAAGTGACCGTTTGATGTAGATCTGTCAGGCTTTTTAAATTCTAGAGTCTCACTTGACTATTGCCAAGTGAAGAAAGGTGTAGGAGACTATTTTCATAGACAGATTGTTTAAAAAAATCATTTCCCACACTTTTAAGGAAACATATTAGCAGAGAAGATTCGGCACTTACATATTTGAGCAAGGATTATTGTTTAAACAACTTCACTTCCATAGACATCTATTATGTAGACGTGTGTACTTCCAGTCTGGTGTTTTACGACGGTTCTAGGTCAACACTAAAACCTTTTTTCCTACATTTTTATTTGGTCTGCAGAATGAGCTTAAAATTGGCACAAGGTGTGAAAATGCTTAAAGTGAAGCAACGAGGACGCTGATTTCTGACTCATTGCGGTTATTCCAGGACAAAAAACGATGCTGCGGCATAATCAGCCCACATTTACGCCGACAGTCAGCACTTTAGTCTCTCATTTCATGGCTCCTTTCAGTTCCAACATAAAGAAAAATGGAAGACAAACAACAGAAGGTGTTTAATTGCCTCGACACTTACAGGCCAAATTAAATTGTACTCTTTTTAAAAAGGCACCAGAAAGAAAATATACTGCAAATAAGACCCATTTTATCATCCCAATTACTGCTTTTGAACATAAACCAGGACACTTAAGCAGCCGCAGCACACTGTGAATGACAAAGAGGCTGCAGATTAACCTGAATCTGCTACAGTGAGACAGAGGTGGTGGAGTCTGAGGAGGAAATCCTGGAGGGAAAGCCTACAAGAGCCTCTTCGTCACAGTGTGACTGAATTCTGATGCAGACCGGGCAAGATAAGTACCTCTCCCATCACAGAATCAACACAGGACCGTGAGGGGGCACCATCCTGCTTGAGAACTGAGAAACTCTAAAACACAAGGCACTGTAAATAAAAAAAAATCCCCAAAGCAGAGAGCTTATCCTCTTTGATAGGATCAGGGACAGACACTGATGGTGAATGGAGGTGGAAGGCAAACACTGCACAAGAAAAGAAAGGCTGCCTTGCTTTAATTTGCATAATTAGTCATTTTTGTGCAAACTTGTTTATTTCCAGCTTCCACGTTCAAGCAACAAGCTTAGAAACAGAAAAAGCTCAACGTAGAGAAGTCATAAGACAAATCACTAAACGTGTCACTCAGGAGAAAGGCTTTAAACAGAAAGCTTTGTGGATGTCAGACTATTTTCTAACAAATAAAACTAGCTTAACATCGTGTTTTTACAGCTTCTTCAGGAGGAAAAAGGTTGGATCAAAAGCTGTAGGTGTCCTCAGGCAACTCTCCCAGCAGCTCGTCCAGGTCATCATCTGCAAATAGTGACAGGGTGGTGAGATGTGAGGTAGTTTTCAACAATTTATCCTTTCAAGCAATCACCCGAACAATCAAGTCTCCGTACATTAAGTGCACTCATGCCACGGCCAAAAAAAAAAGCAAACAAATTAAAGTTAGTTTGGTTTGAAGATGGCGCCACATCAGCGTTCATGTAGTTACTCACATCAGAGTGGTTTCGTGCAGTGATGGGCTGCAAAAAGCACTTTCACCACATCAGTGACAGCCAGCTACCATGCAAATACAACCACTGACTATCTGAAGCAATCCAGCCACTTAATAGCAGAGTAGAAGCTCCAGTTCAAAACACCAATCAAGCAATCATCACAAGCCACCAGCTGTCAGTGGAAAAATCTCGTGTTTCGCTTCTGGTATTTATCTAGTTAAATGTGTGCTTGAACTTACTTGGTATGTGCTTTTATTCTTTACAGAACTGTCCTTTTGGGCTGAGCAGTTCAACTATTTAGCACTTAAATTGTGATTTCAGTGCCATAAAAATCACAAAAGCAATCCAATCAACAAACTAAATTAGATTTCATCACATTTGGTTTAGTGAGCATGCTCTCATTGTGTCACGACTTCAGAATGACACACGCTCGTACCTCCTCTGAAGGCTGAACTCATGAGCAGCTTTTTAAAACATCAGCGCAAGAAGAAAAGATCAGAACACGTGAGTGTTTGATGGACGTAAAAACACGTCCACTTATTTCCCATTATAACTGAGATGCTCTGCAGCACGCTCAGCAATATTTTCCATGTGGTTCACATTTCCAAGTGCAGATGTGCCTGAAAATAATGCTTTTTATCAATCCACTCCACGTTTGGACATTCACGCCTCTGCAGCAGCTCCGTTCATCTAAATGACTGATTTATTTATTAGATTAGGATGAAATGGTGTTTACACAATCTAATAGAGGTGCTGAAAAAAATCGATTCAAGTCTGAATCGGGATTCTTATTTATAAAGATTCAGAATCGATTCACAAAGTTTCAGAATCGATTCCACTCAAATATTTGGCGTGTTACAGGTTTGAGATGCACTTTTTAATCTTTGATAGGAGAGTCAGTACTCCGTTTACTTTTGTGGTTCCATAAATTGAGATGATTTATGTTTGAATCTGCTGACAAGAGGGCACTTGAATGTCGTTTTTTCCATACTTAGAAATTTGAGAAATTCTCATATTTATTTTTAAGTTGATAAACGAGTACTCAGGATTACTCGTGTAACTTATTTCTACACATACTTGAAAAGTATTTGACCATATTACTTTCAAAGCTACTGTTAGGTAACTACAGATTTGTTATATTTTACAAGGTAAGCAAAAATAAATGTTGCCTTTTGGTCAAAAGATTGTTTCTGTTTACAGTTTTAGAATCACTTTATTTTACATTGTAAATTAGCTTTTTTGGAGCACGACCAGTTTAAAGTCAAATAAAAATGTCCCATAGCTTTAACTAACTTGTACAACAAAGTAGTTCATCCTGGAGCTGACACTCTTTGTTAATACTGATTGTGAATCGATTTAAATCGAGAATGGAGAATCGATTCTGAATCGAATCGGCACCCCGAGAATCGGAATCGAATCAAATCGTGAGTTGCTCTGAGATTCACATCCCTACAATCTAACAGCCATTTTTGTGTACTTTAATGACACTAATACTGTTTAAAAGCAGCAGCAGGTGTGGTGATGCAACACATGTAGGCCTACAGGCATTTGCTGCAGGGCAACACACACGCTCAGCAGACCGCAGGCCTCCCCTACGCAACTTCACTTTGTCAATCTGATCCTTCGTTTGTTTTAATAACGATCATCTAATGAATCGTTTCTGATCCACAGATTATTCTGATGGTCTGTGTCCAACCCTGCCATTACTTCTGTTCTTTAGTCTAACCGATGATGCAGCACAAAGCTCGGTGAGTCCTGATCGTGGGAGTTGGGAGCATCTTCTGCGTCTCCGGATCAGAACCTTCTGCTGTTGTTCTGCCACAGCTCGTCAGGCTTTCAGCTCCAGTCTCTACTGTTTACTCCACAAACACACATTTTCCTGCAATCTGCTTCTCAAGATGTGACTAGAATGAATGCTTGTGTCTAACAATCAGAGTTGATGTTTACGCGGGGTCCGACCTGCATCCCAGCCTGCCTCCTGCTCGGTGCTCCCACGGGGGCCTCTGCTGGAGGTAACCGATTTGTTCTCCTCGGTGTGTGTCTGGGCCCGAGGGATTTTGGCTTTCTCCATGTGTCCTCCTCCCTCTTTTCCCTCCTCGTCCTCTTCATCAAACTCCAGCTGCATCCGAGACACCGTCCCCCGGAGGACGCCGGGAACCGAAGCGGGTGATGACAACATCGGCTCCTGAGCACAGACAATAGAGATTTTAAAGATCCTGGGACACGTTAACGAACACTTATGGATTTTCTGTCATTCCTTTTCGCAGCTGGCGCTCACCAGGACGAGTGGAGGCAGCTGACTGGAGTACAGGCTGACTCCGTCGGGGGCGTAGATCCTTAGCAGGTTGTTGGATGTCACATTCAGGTAGTGGTTACGATGGGAGGGGGAAAACACCCCCACCTGAAGTCACAAGAAAGAAACAGATTTGTTATCCCTGCTCATTTAGATTTAGCACCATCAGTGCTGGTATTTTTTTAAGACGGCAGGCGGGGAGTCTCACCTGTTTGAGCAGCAGCACAGCTCCAACTTTCAGCTCCTCCACCCGTTCCTCCAGGAGACGCCGATGCACCGTTCCCTGGATCTCCCCTTCAGCCCCAGAACGAAAGAAGACAGCTCACTTTTGTTTCTAACAGCAACTGAAACCGTGTGTGATGCATGAACACTTCCGTTAGAATACAGAGCAAAGAGAAAACCAGTTCATCCAGTGAATCAGGATTATCAGCAGGTCAGTGAGAAATAACTATTTTAACCGTTAAACTAATATTTCATCTTCGCCTTTCTGTGAATTCATCTCTTGTGAATTCATTTTTAAAGAGCACGTTGCAGGTTAGAGCCTCATTAGAAATAAATATTTAGAGAAACATAATTGGAACCATTTTTTAAATAAAAAGGAACACATAAATGAATTATTTAGGCTTTGGGAGTTGTTTTTGTGAGAAAAGTGTTTTTTTCTGCATTACCAGACGTGATGCAGGCAGAGGCAGCCCTGTTAGCCTGATCCAGAGAAAGATATGGATTTTTTTTCCTGGTTCTGACACAGAGGAAACGTTAGAGGTTTATAATTATACTTGTGATGGACCACAACCATTCAGTTATGAGCCTGATGCACGCCCCAGAGAGCAGAGACAAGCCAGAGGGAGAAATGATGGCCAAAGGAGAGAGATTTGGCTGTGGTGTGGAGAGAGCAGGTGTTTCTGTCAGTGAACGAGGCTAGCAAGCTAGCTAGCTTAAGCTTGTGTGCTAGCATCACAACATTGTACAGATGCTGGCCAAATATGCACACAGGTAGCTTTAGGTGCTTCTAAAATATGCATCCATCAGCTGAGCAGTGAGGATCTGGACCATCACTGACTTAGTCCTACTTGTGTTACTGGACACATGCTGAAGTTTGTGATCATTTATTTAAAGTTCTACATCTTTAAAAAGTGCCTTTCCGTTTCAGCGAGACTCGGCTCTTGGAGATAGTAGAAGGTGCATGTGAGAAGACAGAATTTGAATGTAACAAGCTGCTGGAGCAGATCGAAGACCAGGTGGAGACATGGTGGTTCCACAGGTAAGTGTGCTATATTCTGAAGCTACAGAACAGAGTAGAAAACTGCCATTTTGGTGCATCAGGTATGAGTAGTCCATCTGTGGGTAAGTCATCTTTGCTAAATTTCCTATAGAGTCTTGGCTGTGAAATCCTACCAGTCCAAAATGTACTGTTGTCCCATTTTTCATGACAAACCCTCTTCGTCCTAAAGAGATTACTGTCATGTACCAGACTAAATATTATTGGTCAGTGTTAACTGACACTAATAAACTATAATGAGCGTTTGTCAGCCGTTTCACAATCTTTAATATCCTTTTATGTACCATTTACTATTTTACCATCTACGTAATGGGACTTAGCGCTTTAGAGAGAGGGAGAGATGCCCGTCATTCTATTCAGGGCAGGCAGCTCGAACCTGGGTCCGACCCGTACCCGTGGGGACCGGGCTTTCTCATTCCTAGCACCGTTACTCTGGAACCAGTTGCCACCCTCAGTTAGGCTGTCCCCATCTCTGCGAGTCTATAAGAGTCACCTAAAAACACACCTCCTCCGCTTGGCGTTTCCAGAACATGTTTGATTTTGGCCTCTTTTATGTTGGATTTATTTCACAGTTTTCATTGGTTCACTCAATCCATCCACTCAATCCAAATGTGTTTCACACATTTGTCCTGTACCAGAATGTTTCATCTATCTTGTAATTTGTATTTTGTAATTTGTATTTTGTAATTTGAATTGCTTTTATTGTTGGTTTACTCAATATATTTACCTACAACTGTACCATGTTCAGCGCTTTGGGCTTCCTGACAGGGTTGCGGAAGGCGCTTTATAAATAAAGCTTTGATCGATTGATTGACCCAGAAACCAGTTTCCCTGGCCCACTAGGATTTTTTTAAAGCTTCACATCCTCTTTAGAGGGATGAGGATCAGCACCTCCAAATCTGAGACCATGGTTCTCGACCGGAAAAGGGTGGCTTGCCAACTCCGGGTCGGGAGAGAGGTCCTACCTCAAGTGGAGGAGTTTAAGTATCTCGGGGTCTTGTTCACGAGTGAGGGTAGGAGGGATCGGGAGATCGACAGGCGGATTGGTTCGGCGTCTGCAGTGATGCGGATGCTGAGCCGATCTGTCGTGGTGAAGAGGGAGCTGAGCCAGAAAGCCAGAATCTCGATTTACCGGTCGATCTACGTCCCAATCCTCACCTATGGTCATGAGCTTTGGGTAATGACCGAAAGAACGAGATCGCGGATACAAGCGGCCGAAATGAGTTTCCTCCGTAGGGTGGCCGGGCTTAGCCTTAGAGATAGGGTGAGGAGCTCGGACATTCGGGAGGGACTCGAAGTAGAACCGCTGCTCCTCCGGATCGAAAGGAGTCCGTTGAGGTGGTTTGGGCATCTGGTCAGGATGCCTCCCTGGGGAGGTGTTTCGGGCATGTCATGCCAGCAGGAGGCCCCCGGGTCGACCCAGGACACGTTGGAGAGGTTACATCTCCAATCTGGTCCGGGAACGCCTTGGGGTCCTGCTGGTGGAACTGGTGGAGGTGGCCAGGGAGAGGACGGTCTGGAGCTCCCTAGTTGGGATGCTGCCCCCGCGACCCGGACAAGCGGAGGAAGACGACGATGACATCCTCTTAAGGAGGTTGGGGTCGCCGGTTTTGAGTCAGTTACGACCCAGAAACCAGCTTCCCCGACCCGCTAGAAATTTTTAAACACTCCCCATCTGCTTCTGGAGCTCAGCGCGGACCTCCCTGACCTGGTTCTGACGCTGATCTGGGCTCTAGGAGCGGGCAAGACATTTTCAAAACTACATCACAGGGCTCTGGAGAATAGGAGTCATGTTGAACTCCCATCACATCACTGTTATGTATTGTTAAAAAAATTAAAACCCTCAATAAGCATTTGAAATTGTATTTTTCGGACAGCATTTTATATAAAAATTAAAATCCATTTTAAACTGCAATTTGCTCTTTAAATCTTTTATCCCAGCAACAGCCCCAGATTTGTTGTTGTTGCAGACTTAAAGGTCAACTTTACTCACTACTACTACTATTTTTGATACGTTTGCAGTGGTCTCTAGTCAGAATGAATGTCTTGTTAGTCGTTCTCTGGGGAAAAAACCTCAGATGCTCCAGTTTGAGGACGTAGAAGTCAGCTGGAGGAGAGACTAGCAGAACACGACAGGATTTGGAGTCAGTGTTTCCCCTACATGGGTTCAGGCGTGGCGCCGCAGCGATCAAATAATTCATGTAAGATAACAGAAAGACTTTAACCCGCTTGACCCTCTGTCCAGTCAGAGCCGATGTCCGTTTCTCCAAACTGAGGTTGTTCAAAGAGCCACTTAAAACTGTAAGATTATAAATGTTCAACTCATTTTCACAAAAATATGTTTTTTAAAAGATGTTCTTCCTTTATGTTTTGGATGAAAATTTTACAAGAAAAAAAGAAAACCAATGGAAAAAAGAAAATAATAAAAACAAATATGAAAACAACTACTTTAGTCTGTTTCCAACTCCTCCTAAGTGGAACAGCATGTTCACTTTCACACGGTTTCATTCTCTAAGATAAAAAACCGTCTCCTGGAATATTAAGAATATTCATGTTATTGAATGGAATTATCGTCATGGCAACTCTTAAATTGGTGAAGATTACGCGTTTTGTTCTGTTTATCATAATCCACAAACAACTTTAACATGATAATAACACAATAATACAAAACTATATAAAAAATACATTATTAAAAATAATATTTTATTGTGTGCATTGAGAATTTACTGTTTAGCTGAAAAAACAAGACAGGGCATTTCTAGAAACATAGGTGTGAGAAAACGTTGAGGGTCTTGTGAAAACCCTTCCTGTAGGCAGGAGGCTCATTACTGAGGGAACAGTCACTCTTAGTGTCACAAGCACTTAAACCCACCCACCACTGACGCCAGGCCACTACAACTGAATCACTAACGGGCACTTAAGTCCCACGCTGAACAACATCCACTCCTGCTGATAATCAGAATGCCACATGGGGCTGCGCTGGGGGGGGGGGGGGGGGGGGGGGGGGCACAGACTCTGCTCCAAGGCGGATCAGAGAAAAGGGTGAAGGTTTAAGATGGAGCTGCAGAGGAGACGGATGGAGGGGAAGGAGGAGATTCCCTGCTGAAGGAACGTGTGTGAGCAGTAGAGCGGGATGTGGAGGGAGGTGAGAGAATATCAGAGGTGAAGCTGACAGATCACCACTCCACCTGATTGTGTGTGTGTGTGTGTGTGTGTGTGTGTGTGTGTGTGTGTGTGTGTGTGTGTGTGTGTGTGTGTGTGTGCGCATTCTACCTGTTGGGTCCTTAAACACCACCTTAGCGTCAGTATTCGTGTGGAGAATGCTCTTCAGACACACAGCCATGTTGGGCACTTTGTTTCTAGGCAGCTGTTTCAGTGCAGCCTGGTGGAGAAGAGACAACCTTAACATCAACTTCCTGTTTCTTGGTTCATTCATCCATCTTTTACACCCATTCTTGAGAAGATTACATAGGCAGCACATCAGATGTTAAGCCTGATAACTTGTGCTTGCTCTTCATCCAGGATGATGCAGTGACCAGGTGGCACACTAAAATCACGCTTTGATTGGTCAGATCAAAACGATCAGACACGCCAAATATTAAATTAAATAATAAAATGTTTTATAGTTTTAAAATTACAACAAACAATCATTACAACCAACAGGAAAACAAAAATAAAGTAACAAACCATGAAAACATCAAAAGCAATTTTCCACATAAACTCATTTAAAATAAATCACCCATTTACTCCTCAAAACAAACTAAAATGGAAAAGGCTGAAGAAAAAGGGCTTATTCGCAAATCCCCTCAACATTTGAAGTTTTAGAAGATTAGCATTGCAAAGTAAACCATAAAAATGATTCTTTAGGATAAACACTGATTCAAAGTACTACATTCTACTACATTTTTATTTAATTACTTAGTTATTTCCGGTTCTGGAACCAGTTTCCTTGAGAGGGGTTGGACTTTCTACCACTCTGGAGTCGCTCCCACTGAGAGGCGCCGAGCAGGGGTGGGCATACTAGTTGCCCCCCATCTTGGTGCCTGTACGTTGGGGTTTACCCCAGTGAATGAGAGGGTAGCCTCCCTCCGCCTAAGTGTGGGGGGACGGGTTCTGACTGTGGTCTGTGCTTATGCACCAAACTACAGTTCAGACTACCCACCCTTTTTAGAGACCTTGGAGGGGGTGCTGGAAAGCGCTCCATCCGGTGACTCCCTCGTTCTGCTGGGGGACTTTAACACTCATGTGGGCAACGACAGTGAGACCTGGAGAGGTGTGATTGGGAGGAACGGCCCCCCCTGATCTGAATTCGAGTGGTGATTTGTTACTGGACTTCTGTGCCAGTCATGGATTGTCCATAATGAACACCATGTTAAGACATAAAGGTGTCCATATGAGCTCTTGGCACCAGGATGCCTTAGGCCGCAGCTCGATGACCGACTTTGTTGTTGTTTCATCTGACCTGCGGCCGCATGTCTTGGACACTCTGGTGAAGAGAGGGGCGGAGCTGTCCACTGACCACTACCTGGTGGTGAGTTGGCTCAGATGGTGGGGGAGGATGCAGATCAGACCAGGCAGGCCCAAACATATCGGGACGGTCTGCTGCGAATGTCTGGCAGAGTCTCCTGTCAGAGCATGCGCTGACGGCCCGATCACCGGACACATGGCGGCGTTTTGAAGCAGATGGCAGCTTGTTAATCAACTTCCACAAACAATTAAGACAGATCTTCGCCTAATTTACTCACTGACAACGCAAAAACATTAATAAAGCTGGTAAATATAACACACTCAACCTGGAGGTGAGTGGAGAAAATTTAGAAAATTTGCAAATATATATTGACGAGGTTTTTGAGCTTTTTGTCATGGGACTGAAGAAACCAGCAGCAGCTGAGGCGGAAACACCTGGGACCAAGAGGAGCCGTCCCCAGGACTCGCCCGAGGCCTTATCTCCCCATAAGGATGTACTAGATTTACTACAGTCCATAGATAAACGGCTTCTGGGATTTGAGGGGCGACTCCACCTGCTAGAGGTGCTTCACAAGGAGTTCCAGGACCTCCGAACATCTCTGGAGTTTAGCCAGGAGCAGGTGGAGCGGCTCGCGGCTGAGGACGCGTCTCTGTGGGAACCGATTTCCTCCTTGACTGCAGGATTAGATCGGAGCTCCCAGGACAACAAAGCTCTAAAGGAGACGGTTCTGGATCTCCAATCACGCAGCATGAGAGATAACCTGGTGTTTGCAGGCCTTCCAGAGCAGACCGGAGGAGAAGCGGAGGATTGCGAACAAACCATCAAGAATTTTCTCCACACCCACATGAAGATACTTGAGGAAACGGTTAAAAACATCACCTTTCATCGGTACATCGCCTTGGAGCCAGGAGAACAGACAGCAGAAGACCTCGTCCCATCGTGGCTAAATTTGAGCACTTTAAGCAGAAAGATCTTGTTAAAAGCCGCGGGAGAGAGCTTAAAGGTAAAGACTACAGCGTAAATGACCAGTTTCCTAAAGAAATTCTTGATCGCCGTTGAGTTCTCTTCCCGCTGCGCAAGAAGTTCATCCAGGATGGGATGCTGTGGCTACACTGTAGCTAATCACCATCAGGGTGTGAAGGGTTGAAATGATTCACTGTAGTGTAAAGCACTTTGGAGTTTCATACAAGTGCAGGTCATTTACTATTTGTGTAAAATCCTCCGCCACGAACACGGTTCGGTCCGAAAGCAACTATTGGACCATCTGGTTGTCGGTCTCACCAAACCACCGCACTTCCTCACTTCCCTGGGTCCTCCACTCATCACACACTCACGTATTTAGCAACACCACTGGTGTGAAAGGTTCTCTGTTAAGTAACATCAAAGAAGGAGAAATAGCTGGCTGCTACCACTTCAACTTTAGGACAAACTACTAGAGTCACAAAAAGAAAAACACCATTTGACTTCATGGACAATACATTTGGACCTAAAAAAGACTTTCAGAATAGACCCACCAACTGAAACTTTAACCCCCCTCCAGCCCTAAATGCCTGCCCCACACACACACACACACTGCTGGTTTATTATCACAAACAGGAAGCTACGAGGACGCTCTGACACTGGGATGAGGAGGAATTACTGCTTGGACGAGTCTTTATTTCCACTTCATTAGATGACACATGTTCAGGCTCGGTGCTAATTTGTTCATTCACGCAAACGAGGATTTTGAGAAGCTGATATTTTTAACCTGAATAAGCTCAGCCTGCATGACTCTACACGTGAATGTGGTCAGGGACCAACGTGTGCAAGAACTCAAAAGAAAGTTCCATGCGCTGCGGTGGTCATGAAGCAACAGCAGTCTCCATCAGAGGGACTGATGAGAGATCACGCTGCTTTTCATCGCTAAACACCTCCAGAGCAGCGCCGTCATCCATCCTGATTATGCCAATAGACCTCCAGCAGACACCACATGGGTGTTGGGATGGAAGATGAATCATTTTAGAAAAACGGCTTGAACTAAATATCAGAGCACGCACGCACACACACGCACGCACACACACAATGTAGGTTTTCTAAGGAGTTAGTAGCTGAATGTGCCTTGTTGTGATTATCGGAGCTCACCTTGCGCAGCACCATGACAACGCTGTAGGTGTGCAGGAAGCATGACGGATTCCTCTCATCCAGACCCATCTCTGCCTTCATCGCAGCCCAGGCACCACTGCTGCTGAACTCATCGTCCTCCGCCTGTGAGCTCGAACACTGGAAGATAAAGTCTGCTTGTTTGTGCTCTCAGAAAAATCATTTTCCCCACTATTGTACTCGTGCTGCCTGGTAAATACAGATAAGCTTTCAACAGAGGTAGATAATAAAGGTTAACACAAAGTTACAGGAGTCTATATTGGACTTAACAGTATGTGATCACAGAGAGGACCTCACTGGGGCCCCCTTGTGGCTGGGTAGTGTATTAACAGGTCCCTGATAAGCAGTTATCATTGGGAGGCAACACCACTTTCAGCTCAGGTAAGGCATCCTATTAAGGCTGGATTATACAGAAAATAAATATTTCTATAAATGTATTTGTATTGATTGACATCAATAATCATTAATAACTATGGAAAATATACATGTGCAGCCCACGTCATTTTATAACTACTTTATGATAAAAGTACGTTGTCTTATCGATTCTCTGCAAATTTCTCAAAGGATTGTGGTTTGCTTTTTAACAGACTTGTAAAACAAAAATATTGCCCTTTTGGGTTACAAATACCTCCCCCTCTCCTTGTTGCGAGGTCTTTTTTAAGTCACAAGCTCTCTGTTTAGGTGAGAGGACAGGGCTTAATGTTGGCGCGTGCCTGGGTCTGCGTTTTTGATTGGTTGGGGATAAGCAACTAGCCGATAGGCTAGAATGAAAAAAGGAAACGCTTTATTGAAGTTTTTTATTGACTAATTTTACACACATATCCTTATTGAATTATTGTACAGCCCTACATCCCATAATGTTGTGACTGAAAGCACTGGGATCCGATCTGGTTTAGAACAAGTGAAATTCACTAAGGACTAGAACTAACGGTGAATCTGGAACCGGTTAGTCACTTATGATTACTTACGGAACCAGTTCTGCACCACAGCTGTTGGAGCAGAACTGGTTTCAGTAAGACAGACATACATGTAGCCTGGCAGAGGCTCCTTGAGGAAAGGAGTCAAATGAATTAATGGCAAAACAGGAAGCAGCACAAGTGTGTTCATGACTGTTTGATATCAAACTGACAACTGGAAATAAATCTGACTAACTGAACAGGCCAGTTCTGTGGCAGAGAAATAAACACGAGCTACAAAAATGATTTTTTTTCTTTTAATTAAACCATAAAAACGTTTTCATCTTTTATTTCACTCTGTGATACAAAACAGGGAGAGAGAGAGAGAGAGAGAGAGAGAGAGAGAGAGAGAGAGAGAGAGAAACAGCACAGATACTTACCAGTGATGCTATTTTAATAAATCAATTGTTCCATCAGAGAAAATAATATTTTTACAGGTTTTAAATTGTGCTGAATAAAGACCTAATTGTCATAAATAATCCCATAATAATAATAATAATAATAATAATGTGCACTTTTCCCCAATAATCCAGCTATAAGTCTGTATTAGTACAGTAAGACTTTAATTTGATTTTTGATTAATAGTATTATTAATTAAGAGCCCTTTATGTCTCTAATTCACAGTAAACTAAGAATCTGGTATTTTATCAGGAAAAGCGTGGAATTGTTTTAATTCATCATCATCATCATTATTTATAAAGCGCTTTCCATCAATGAGAGATTGAACCAAAGTGCTGTACACACAACAAAGATATAAAAAGTTAAACAGCAACCATGCAGCGACTACGATAAAACAAAATGAATTAAAGCAATAAAGATATTAGTTAAAAGACAAGATAAGAAAGACTAAAAGAAGACTAGTGGAACGCCATGGTGTAAAAATGGGTCTTCAACATGCTCTTAAAAGCTGGCAGGGAAGGCGCTCATCTGACCTCCAACTGAAGGTCGTTCCATAATTTGGGGGCCCAGACCGAGAAAGCCCTGCCACCTTTGGTCGAGCGCCGCACACGCGGAACAATCAACTCCAGCTGTGATGACCTCAAAGCACGCGATGGAGTGTGATTAAGTCAGGGAGGTATGATGGTGCACGGCCCTGTAGTGACTTATAGACAAACATGAGTACCTTGAACTTGACTCTAAAAAGAGACTGGAAGCCAATGCAGATGAGCCAAGATTGGCGTGATGTAGGGCTGTCACGGTAACCGCAAAAATTAAATATCGCAATATGAAGAAGCCCACCGCGCTGCATCATGGGCCACCGCGATTACTGAACTTGATTCAACTCAGTGATGCATGTTGAGAAGGATGGCTGCACTGGTATCAAAACAAAACGTTACTTCGCTCCTTTGGGAGCACTTTGGTTTTCAGTACGTCAGCTGCTGCGCAGCCAGAGTCCTTGGCCAAGACAGAGCTGCCATCAGCGGCAAAAATAAATAATAATAAACGCTCGGAGACCTCCTGAAGTCCCGGACAAGCACTGCTTCTGCAACCGTCCCGAAGAGAGTTTGAGCCGAGCTGGAGCTCACTCGCTACCTGCAGGACGAATGCATCCACCCTAAAGAACCCCCCTGACATGGTGGAGCAACAACCGGGAGAGATTCCCTTTGCTCGCCAGTTGCACGCAAGTACGTGTGCGTTAGTGCAACAAGCGTACCATCCGAGAGGGTTGTCAGTGTTGCTGGAAATGTTGACACCCCTCTCAGACCCTCTCTCAAACCGTATATGGTTAACATGCTGGTTTTGCTTGTGGGTAACAAGGACGTGACCGAGCTATAAAGCACCGTCATTCGTGTGTGTGAAAGTGAAATGATAGTGCCCCGCGCCCGGTACATGTAATTTTTTATGCTTGATTTAAACAACTAAACAAAATGGGGACTTGTTTCTTATTTGTTAATGCTGCAGCCAAATTTGCATTTAAAAGTTTAACCTTCTCCTGAATTTTGTTGTTTTTAAGTTCAGTCGGACTCCGACTGTCTGAGAAACAAACGTTACTTTGATCTGTGTTGTTACTGCCCTTTGATCTGCATTCAGTAAAGTGTTATAAAAGAAGGCACGGCAATTTTTAACCTTTTTTAAATGTGTAAACATTATGTTTAGATAGTACTGCAATAAAAAAAAGTGCTGCAATAACATTGCACACCGCAATATTAAGCCACCCTGAATCACCGCAGGGGGAATTCCTCAACCGCGACAGCCCTAGCGTGATGTGTTCATGCCTCCTGGTGCCAGTCAGGAATCTAGCTGCAGCATTTTGCACCGTTTGGAGCCGAGCTAGAGCATCCTTGCTAACGTCAGAGTAGAGGAAGTTGCAGTAATTTAATCGAGAGGTGATAAAAGCATGGACTAAAGTCTCCAGGCGAGCCCGTGATGCTAGCAGCTTCAACCTGGATATGCGGCGGAGATAAAAAAAGCAGCAGCAAACTACACTGTTAATATCAGCATCCAGCTTTAGTGATGCGTCCAACTTCACACCTGGATTACTAACTAGCTCTTTCTTAAATGGGGTAAACAAAGAGAGGTCAGCGTCTAGACCAGAGACAATATTTATACTGGGGCTAAAAACAATTACCTCAGTTTTACCCTCATTAAAACTTAAGAAGCTAGTCCATGCTCTGACCTCCTCCAGACAATCCAGTAAGGGCTTCATTGATCTTGCCGATCCCATTCTCAGGGGAAAGTAAATTTGACAATCATCGGCATACAGTGGAAATTAATCTTATGCTTTCAAAAAATTGAACCAAGGGGCAACAGATAAAGGGAAAACAGCAATGGCCCCAGGACAGACCCCTGAAGCACCCCCCAGGAGAGGTTAGCGCAGGTGGAAAATAAATCACCAAGCTTCACACAGAAACTCCTCCCAGAGAGTCAGGATCTATTGAGCCATTCCCACCTGTACCGGGTCGGCCTGGGCCGGGTAGCGTAGGTTGTTTACATATCTGGGTGACCTGGTATTTTTCCGGGCCAACCAAGGCTCATTCTCAGCCCTCTTCTCGAGGGGGTCTGCTTCAGGCCGACCAGGGCCAACACACCCACTGCTGACAGCAAATTCACACCTTCTATTAGAGCAAGCCTCTGATTGGTGGGTAGAATCAGCCCACATGGGCTTAAGGCAAGGATGTGTGGAATCAACCGGGCCAGGCTGGGGCCGACTGGGGCTACCCGGCCCGACCCGGTACAGATGGGAATGGCCCATAACCCACTCCAGTGCACGTTCAGTGATTCCCACCTACTGTTCAAGCTGATATAAAATAATATTATGGCCCGCAGCGTCGAAAGCAGCCGAGAGGTCTAAAAAGAGCAGAATCACAGGATCGCCTGCGTCATTGGCTAAGAACACGTCGTTTAAAGCCTTTAAAAGTGCAGATTCTGTGCTGTGCCCGGCTCTGACGCCGGACTGGAACACCTCCAAACATCCATCCAAAAAATTCATTAAGAAAAATCATCCAGGTGCGATCATGTGTTTTGCTTACCTGACTTGGTGATCGAGCCACGACCCCGTGAGCAGGAGTCTGAGGAACAGAAACCACTATCTCATCCAGGTTCTGACCCTGAGGCTGAAAGAAAAGAGAAATTTAAAATGTGGGAAAAAATATATAAACACAAGTGGGATTCAGAGATTTCAGTAGAGCTCAAACTGCAGAGCAGCAGCAGTGAGTCTAACCTGCTGGGGGAGGAGTCCTGCAGGACCCGGGAAGCGCCTGGTCCTGGGCTGGTGAGCCTCAGATCGGGGTCTCTTCTTGGGGAGTTTATTGGAGGCAGATACCAGCTGAACCAGGCGATTAGTCAGGACTGGTGTGTGTAGAGGATGAGTACTTCGGGTGGTGGAACTCACCGAGGGGGAGGGTGCTGGGGAGACCGTTTCAAACAGATTTCGAGCCTGAGCAGAGGCTCGTGGAGTAGTCCACTGTTTCTGTGACTGATGAGGATGATTTACAATGCTAGAAAAACTGCTGGGAGTCGGGGAGCGTGCAGTAAGCCCAAGAAAAACCGCAGGAGTATGTGGAGAAGTTGTAGGATAAAAGGCACGAGGATTTGAAGACTGCAGATGTGGCGAACAGGGGCTCCGAGGAGGTGCATTAAAACTTGATGAGCTGGAAGAGTTGCATGCAGTTCTGAGCTCTCTAAAGGTTTGATTATGAAGGGTTTGACTTCCTCCATGGGCCGAGGGACGCAGTGTTTTGGCTGCAGACTGAGGTTCCGCTGCAGTTGCAGGTGGAGTGAAAGCAGCAGGTTTCTGTAGTGTCCCCATATGGTTGTCAGACTCGTCCAAGTCCGCCAGGTCAACATCCCAATCATCAAAATCATCCTGAGCGATGCGAGGCTTTATCAGCGCCTGAGTGTTGACGTGGCTCTGCTGTTGAGCCAAATTAGGCTGAGAGGTAGTCGGTGTGAGTGGAGGAGGGGAGTGAGGACGAGCGGAGGAGGAGGAGAGCTGTCTCAAACCCAAAGCAACAGTTTGCCTGGCAGCACTGTGCACGCTGCTCCCTGATGCTGTGCCATTACACACAGCAGCCAATTTCTCTCCAGTTTGCTGATGATGGATTTTTTCCGGCTCTCTGTCAGCCACAGAGGAAGCCCGCAGAGTGCAGGATGGCACAGCAGCTGCCACACTGGCTGGTCCGGAGGCTGAGCAGGCGGTCCAGTCTGTACTAAGCAGGTCCTGGGGCAAACACGCAGGAAGACAGACAGAAACACGACAAGCTATAGAATATGAGAAACCCAAGCTACAATCAGCTGAATCAGGCGTGTCACCTCATCATCAAAGTCATCTCCGATGCTGAACAGGCCACTCAGTTTGCAGGTCTGTAACAGATAACAACCCACAAATAAAACGTTCTTTAGCAGCTAAAGAAACCCTGGTAAGCTCTACTGCGCATCTCATCCGTGTGCTTGTTAGCTAACTTTAGCTCAAGCTGCCGTGAGCGTTAAAACTTACCATCGCAGTCATGGAATATCGCGATGAAACCCGTATTTGACCAGTTTAGACAAACACAACAAGCTAAAGTCGAATGCCATTCAATAACAGGTTGTTAATAACGCTCTTATCTCGAATCTAACCTCCAAACTAACTGATAAAAGTGAGAAATGTGCAGCCACAGTGCTGGTGCTCTGGGTCGATACCGCCGCCACGTTTGAACAGTACGCGATGACGTAAAATGTTTACGTAAAGAGTGCTGAAGGAAAAGAGGGTTCACTTCTCGTCGCTTTTGCGGTAGCTTCGCTTTGTTCGTCTTTGAACAGGCCTCAAACACAGATATCTTTAATTTAATTTAATGGATTTATTTTTTCAATAATATTACATAAGTTAATAAATAAGGACAATGCAAGAATTTAGAAAGAAACATCTCGATTAATGAAAAAATAAACATTCAACTTTTGTGACAGACAAAACTTAAAATTCACTACTAAACAGTATAAATGAGATGGATTATTCAGTCAGAGCCAACTTGCATTCACGTGTCAAATCTGAAGAGAAATCCCCATGGAATTTTGTTTTGTCCTTTTTCTTCATTTTTCTGCTTTACACATGCAAATAACGAGACAGGAAGTATTTACAAATTCCACTCGTCTTTATTTAACATTTATGCAGCTTATGTCATGAAAAAAAGCAACAAAATGTCAGTAATCAGCGTCCAGCAACATTTTTCTACTGTGTTGTTTTGACCCACTCATTATACTTGATACCCATCTTGGTCTTTCTTTCGTCTTTGCTTTCATAACCTTCGGCGTGACACTGCCATCTAGCGGCCGTATGAGATACGACTAGTATCAGCTTGCACTTTGTTCTATTTATAGCTAGAGCTGAACTAGTATTTGAGTAACTATCTTGTGACTGTGTCCACAGAAGAAGGGAGAAGTGTTATCGTTATAGTTTATAGTTTACAGTATGTAGTTATAATCATCCTATAGTTATTTTAAAAGACAGTACATCTAGTTATGTGAGTGTTCACTTGATCCATGGTAGAATTTTTTTTTGACTTACAGCACTACTGAAGGGTGAGTAGGTATTTTTTGGCTGATATAGTACTGCTTATCGTGTATGGAGTTGAGATTAAATTATATAACTAACAACATAAGTGTGTTTGTTCATCAAGCCGACAGAGATTTGACCTTAATAAGACTTGTTTTAGGATCCCATGTCAAAGAACACATTTCCTTTCACCTCTGCCTCGCTGCGCTCACTCAGACTGGAGCAGGAGCTCCAAGAATGGGAGGATGCACGGCGAGCTTTGGCCCATAGAAGAAGCATGACCAGGTCCCCGCTGCCGAGCCCTCCCCGGCTTCCTCCCAGGCAGCGGCGGCTTCAGGAGGTACGAGCCCCTCCACCCCAAGTTCACTGCAGAGACACAGCCATCCACAACACCTTCATGTGTGGGGACATGAAGGGAGTTTACGCCGTGCTGAAGGACCCTGCGATGGTCAATGCCCTGATGGAGACAGTGCACGAGGAGATGGTGTGGGCTCCAGAGATGGGTATGACTTCAGAGATGCTAGTTTCACAATGTCCACCAATACCAACAACATTCTCTCTGCCCTCTGTCAGGAATGTGGACGCTGAGCTCCAAGGTGAGACAAACTACAGCCTTACACCTGGCTGCCAGCAGGGGACATGCAGCGTGTGTGGAGGAGCTGCTGTTTCGTGGAGCTGAGGTTAACGCTGACCCTGGAGGAAACACCGCTCTACACGATGCATGTACCGGAGCCCACTCTGTTTGTGTCCAGCTGTTGCTGTCTCATGGAGCAGACTCTGAACGGTTGTCAGCAGACGGCAGCGCCCCTCTTCACCTCTGTACCTCTGCACTGTCGTTCCAGTAAGAATGACCTTTTGAACCCAATGTGGAATCGTGTTATTTTAAATGTTTTCCATTTGTATCTTGATGTTTTCCAGCTGTGCCAAGTTGCTTCTGGAAGGAGGTGCAAACGTCAACATAAGGAGTCGGGAGTCGAGGCTTACACCTCTGCATGTGGCTGCCCAGCGAGGCCTGGAGGAGCATGTGGAGCTATTTCTCAGCCATGGAGCAGATGTTTTAGCCACTAATCAGGAGGGCGAGACTCCTCTGAATGCTGCATGCTCCAGAGCGGAAAGGCCTTCTGAAGCAGGGCGCTATCTTCGAGTGATCCAGAAGCTGCTGGGTGCAGGAGCTGATCCCCAAACTGCGGGCAGGAAACGGCACACCCCGCTGCACAACGCCTGTGCAAACTGCTGCTCCAGAATTGCAGATGTTCTCCTGCTGCACGGAGCTAAAGCCGACATTAAAAACTGTGCAGGGTACACTCCAATGGACTGTCTGTTGCAGGTAGCTGACATGAACATTTAACACTGCATGTGCAGTCACCATAGAGACAGTCAGAGATGTTTTATTTAAATAAAAACAAAACTTCTGCTTGGCTCTAAAGGTGGTGGAAGACTACCAAACCCAACAACCTGAGGAGATAGCGCGATCCCTTCTGAACCACGGAGCCAAACCTGTTTCACCAAAGGTTCATGCAGACAGCCACACTGCATAAAAACACAAGCTTCACTTAGTTTTTATTGTTGGTTTTTACAAATATGTGCTCAGTTGATGATATTCTACCCTACACTTCGGTGAACTAAACACAAACTATAACATCTATTTTTTTTTTTTACAGAAATATGATTTTTGTTCTTTTTTTTAACATTTTTGGCTCATTTGATTGTTTTGTTTTCTCAGTTAATAGATTATCTGTAGACCATTTCACTCTATTTGATTGTTCATTTTATACATAAATACTTTTTGGAAACAAATGTGTGAGTTTAATTTTACTCTATTAACAAGGCAAACACAATGCAGCTTATTTAAAGAAAGCCAGTGAATGCTTTAACCTCTCTTTATTGCAGCTTGGCTCTTTGTCAGCGTTGTTATGGGATATCGATGTCATTGCTGTCTTTGCAGATGCTGAAACTCTGTGCTCCGGTCCCTGCCGTTCTAGAAGTGATGCTGAATTCATACATGTCCCTCCCTCCATGTGAATGGATGGACTCTCTGTCTGATGAGGTGTATGAGGTAAGATGTGTGACAGGATATAAATGAACTCTCTTTTTGATTACCCTCCACACTGTGGGTGTGTTTCTGCCTCTGTGTCTCAGGAGCACGGGCCTTTCTTAGACTTGGTGCATCAGCGAAGTGCCTCGCCTCGCTCCCTGCAGCATCTGAGTCGACACGCTTTGCGGCTGCATTTAGGAGCCCGATGTCACTCAGCTGTCGGGAAACTGGACATTCCCAGCTCAGTGAGGGATTATCTGCTGCTGTACAATGATGGGACTCTAAAGTAAAGTTTTAATGTTTCTGTGCCATCTGTGGACACATTAGACAAGTTATATTATTGTTTATCATTGGTAAAGCCATTTTCCTGACTAATCTTGTATTTACATATAAATCAATGCTTTTATTTCAAAGTGGGAATAAATAAATGCAATAAATTTAAGCTTGTTTCCTTTTCATCACACCATTTTCCAAAAAGTAAAAAAAAAGTCACTTTTAAAAACAGACATTTTAACCTTGGCTACATAAAAAAACTGCATACTTTTAAATTGTCATTGTGGCTTTTTATCCACCAACAGGGAGTTTTATTTAGACATGTTTAGAGTATATTTAGATGGAAACATTTCATTCACACTCTTACCTTCAGCCACACAGCGTTTGACAGAAAACCTAAAATAAATTCCTTGATCCGACTTTTGCTGCTGGAAATAGTGCACCCAGATGCATTGTGGGTATAATCGTGCCCTGTGAGCAGAATCAGCTGATGTGTGAAGGGAACCGGTCTAAAGACCTTCAGCGAGCCTGAAGAGCTGAAGTCAGATCAGAAACCTCCATAAACACCAGGAGAAGTGATGATACCATCTGCTCTGACTGTCACAATGTAGTAAAATAAAGAAGCAACAAGCTAATCTCGTTACCATAACAACCGGTTCCTCCTTCTGTTGATGACGTCGCACCGCCTGCACTGTTTATTCTTGTTTTCTTTTTTTTTTAGCCGCAGCTGCTAACTAGAACTGAATCTGGTGTTTAGACATGCTCTGACTTTACGGCTGACAGGTAAGACTTCTCCAGGTAGACTGGATTGGGGGACTGTAGGTGTCCACTCGATGCCTGCGTTTAATGTGAAAACTGTTGCGGCCAAAGTAACCGAGTTATGCGGTTGTAAACAGCCGAAGGTCGTTTTTTTCAGACAGCCAGCTAGCTAGCTAGGCTAACTGGAGGGCTAAGTTAGCTTGCTAGCAAAAACTACAACATGACAGTTTAGCAGAACAGTAAATCTGCTTTTTATCGTCTGGTTAAAGACTGAATGTCAATAAACATAAACGTGGTGTAACGTTGTTGTCAAGTAATGTAATTAGTTTCTAAGCTTAGACCTGGAGAGCTTTACTGACATCTGCTACTGTCACTTCCTTTGTTTTTACGTTAACGACTATGCGTTTTAAATTTACTCTTTAAATGTTTATATATTGAAATATACTACTTTTAGGATTCAAAATAACCTGGGTTTGAGTTCGTTAAATATCTACCATCGTTTGGTGGAAAACAGGGTTTTCGGGAAATACCTGCAGCAACTTCTGAGCCTTCTCTAAAAGACCGTCACGATGGTTGAATTCTGGTGGTTTCTGCTCTTGAAACCAGGGGACAACAAGTTTGCGTCCCGTTATATTTTTCCACACATCGAGTGCAATGTTAAATTTTAGTGGCAGATGTGGACTCGAGTTAATATGTAGTAATGCAAATGCTGTGGTTTCACTTGGCCTTGTTCCCTTTTTGAGTCATATTCCTCATATTCACGTCTCTTGCAGGATTGGAGGACAGGGATGGCAGTCTTTGCACTGACCATGATGGATGGGTTGGGGGATGAGGTAGCAGCAGCGGGGGGCATGTTGCTCCTTGGCTTGGCCCTCATCTTGGCTTGGCTTTCCACCCACGTAGCTGATCGAGGAGACCACATACTGGGCACCATCCTCACAGTGGGCGCTCACGCCTCTCTCATAGGACTGGGAGGTCACGACAACTACAGCGGAGGGCCCGCTGGCGCCGATGCCCCTGAGCAGCAGACCCCTCCACCTTCACAGGAAAACAAGCCAGACGACAGTGAGCCTGAGACTGAGAGAGGAGAGGGTGAGGGGACAGGAGAAGGAGCTGGAGCTGAAGGGGTGTGGACCGATCTTCTGCTGGACATACAGAGCAAAAAACCTCAGGCTGGAAGGCTGCATGCTTCTGATGGAGAGGAGGATGAACGTGATGAGGTGGAGGAGGATGATGATGATGAGGAGGAGGAGGAAGTGGAGGATTTAAAACGGGTAGATAAAAAGCAAGTAAAGCCTACACCAGTTCTGACCAGAACCATCATCGCTACCACTGGGACGACTACCTCCATCTCTGTTCGGTTGAAGTTTTTAAATGACTCAGAAGAAGTGGCTGTGGTGGAGCCACATGATACAGTAGGAATATTGAGAAGGTTTGTAAAGAAACAAAACAAATACCTCACAGCTAATCCGACATTAATTTCATACTTTCAAATGACATTCACAAACACATCTGCAGGTCCTTAAAAAGTCTTAAATTTGCTTTTCCAAATTGAAGGCCTTAATAATCCTTAAAAATTACAAATAATCCTTAAATAGTTTCCAACGGTCTTAAATTACCAAAGACCCATTAAACAAGATTCTTATATTTCTGTAAAATTTTCGTGAATTTCTAGTTCAGCATTTTTTGTGTACGATGTTGGCGTAAGCGGAACCGTACACGTTCGGTTGGTTGTGAAAGGGGGCTATTTTTAGATGAGCATGCTAGTGGGAGCTTGCGCCATGGGGAAGTGCAACATTAATGGTAACTGGATGGCTAATCTCACGTTCACGACGTGGTTAGCACTGGTTCCAGGCAATAGCTGGAAATTATAGCTTAAATTTAATAAAAAAAAATTGCTTAAATTTGGTCAAAGTGGCCTTAAAAAAGGTCTTAAAAAGTCTTAAATTTGGCTCCTTTAAACCTGCAGATACCCTGTAACAGATTTGAGCTGTCTGCAGCTTGTTTGCTCAACATTAAGACCTGTTTGTTTTATTTTATCCGTCTTCTATTTTAGCAAATGCTTTCCTGGTCGGGAGCATCAGATCAAATTGATCTTCAGAGGCCAGTTGCTGCAGGACCCCAAGAGGACTTTGTTCTCCCTAAACATCACAGACAACAGCGTGATCCACTGCCACATCACCCAGTCCATGCAAGAAGCTAGCCTGGAGGAGGGGGCTCAGCCCGGGGCAGGAACAGGGGTCTCTTCTGGGCCCTCGGGAGGATTGAGAGCTGCAAGTGTGGCCATCAGCACCAGCAGCCTGGTGGTGCCTGTGTTTGTGGTGATCCTGGCTGTGGTGTGGTACTTTCGTATCAACTACAGGCAGTTCTTCACCGCCCCTGCGACCATCTCCCTTGTGGGAGTCACTGTGTTTTTTAGCTTTCTCATTTTTGGGATGCACAGCCGCTGAGAAGGCGGCGACTTGGCTCTCACATGCAGTAAAATATTGTAAAGCTTCAAATAAAAGAAGAAAGATGAACTGATGCTGCAACAAGGTGAGCCTGTTAGGAAAAAGCTGTACTGTTTAAATGCAGTTAATAAGGATTAACTGCACCATTATTTTTTCAGTTAGGACTATGTGGTCACCACCATGTTTAAACACTTAGTCTCATATTTAACTGGTAGAATTTCATGAAACTTGCTTGAGCGAGGTTCTGGTTTCTAAACAAGAACTCCTTTAAAGCCACTGACTGTTGCGCATCGCCACTTTGACTCATATTATTTGAATGAATAGAAACAAACAGTGCAAACGCCTGCGAGCGAGCCCAAGACTTGCTGCTTTGTAGAAATATGCTCATTAAAGCATTTACTCAACACGTTTCGGAGAAAAATCTGTATAAATGTTTCTTGTAAATAATAAGTTAGCATCAGATGAAGCGATGTCTGGCTCTTACAGACTCCTCCTGGTTATACTGGACTTGTCTTGTTTCAGGTGGATCTAACATTAAAGCATTTCCAACCAAACCAGTTCCAGTGGTCTGAATCGGTCAGTCTGTGGGTTCAAACGTTTATTCACAAAAACATCACAGCGCATGGCAGTGACATAACCCATAACTCACATGTGCACACAGCAGCACAACATAGCTTTGCTGGCCTCTGCACCGCTACTTTTACCTTTATTCACACTGTGGTATCACATCAGCAGCGTCCCATTAGACTGATCATGTTGGATGTGAATGACCAGGTGGCTGCAGAGGGAAACCAGCTCCATCACTCCTCGGCTGACCGTCACCTTCTTGACATTCATTCTGATTTTAAAGAGCAAGTCAACCCCTACCAGTTTCTAACTCCACTCTCAATTCATGTTTGAAAAATGCAACAAATGCTGCTGCCTGGCAGACAGAGAGGGCGCTGCTAACAAATACACACACACACAGGCTCACAACAGCATTGTGACATCATAATGTACCAGATGACATCATAGCATACATCTTAGCCAATAGCGGTGGCAGATTTAAATTCAAATACAGTGCAGTTTTTACCTGACAACGGCACAACACTGCCAGTTTTAGGCAGAATATTTAAATTTTAACTAAGATGCACTGAAGTGCCAAATTATTGACTACACGTGTCTGCAGCACGATTAGACACTCGTTTATTTAGTTTATCAGCAAAAAAAAAAAAGTTTATTTGGGGATGACTTGCTCTTTAACCTTTAGCTGACCTTTTAGTCCCAACTGCATCAAGCTGTGCCTTTTCTCCTCTAAAGACTGCAGCTCATCATACAAGAAAGTTTCTGTAAAAGTTGTTTTAAAGAAAGATCATTTCTAAAAAAACACGATTTTAAATGTTTTAGATAAGGACTAAAAATGACCTGTATGATGTCATTTACAGGCAGAAAGAAGAAAAATAATGAACCATGATCTAAATTACACGGATTCAGCTTAGATCACTAAATGTGTACCCCGATTGCTTTCTGGTTCATAACACAAAAAAAATCCACCTTAAGACTGCTTTGGTGTGAAAACGCTGAAGAGTCTCTTAATTTAAAGCTTGACACAATCGCACCTGAACTAATAATTATAATAATATAATGTTGAATTTTAAGACCAGATGGTGAAAACAGCCTCATGGAAATAAGGGACTTGTCTACAGAAGACCCTGTTGTCCACATTTATTTCTACTGCATCATAAATTTACAATAATTTCCACTAAATGCTATTTTTATCTCATTTTAAGAGAAAAGTTTATTGCACAGCTTTGTCGGGCTTAGTTCTTCACCTGAACGATTTCATCTCAAAATAAACAAACTTAATAATAGAACATTTTAAACATCTCCTGATATTTGAGGTTTAAGTGCTTACAGATGATCCAGCCACCATTCGTTCATGATGCAGGAAAACAAATCCCTGTCTGCTCTGAATGCGTAACAAAGTGCTGTCTTACCCGTCCGCCCGGTGAGATTTTACTGACAAACTAGTTCAAGTCATCGTAGATGCTTGAAATAAAAGCTGCAGAGAGTTTGGGCTTCTTTTTTCTGCTTGATAAGCTGAGGCTACTCTGAGCACTGCTTCCACTTCCTTCTGTCAGACCTCCACTTCCTCCTCCACTGTTCAGACTCAGAGTCTTCTTCTTCTTGGGCCTCCGAGAATCTGGATGGTTAGTGCCTGTGAGAGGGAGAGAAAAGGATTCATGAGCCATCTTCACATTGATAAATTAAACATCAGCAGCATCCTCACTGGCCTTAGATGAGGCAGAGTCAGACGGAGACACGTTTGGAGATTCTACCCACTGCAGACGGCTCATCTGTCCATCGGGAATGTCGAAGCTGTGGCTCTCCAACTCGGCACTGTGCAGCGCTGGCCTGGTGAAAACACACCAACACACACACAAACACACACACACACACACACACACATGGACACACACATGGACACACACATGGACACACAAACACACACATGGACACAGACAAACACACACGCACACACAGAAACACACACACACATGGACACACACACACACAGACACACAGAAACACACACACACAAACACACACACACACACGGACACACATGGACACACACACACGCACACACACACACAGAAACACACACACACATGGACACACACAGACACACAGAAACACACACACACATGGACACACACAAACACACACACACACACGGACACACATGAACACACACACAAACACACACACGGACACACAAAAACACACACACAGACAAACACACGCGCGCACACACACACACACACACACACACACACACATGGACACACACAAACACACACACACACATGGACACACACAAACACACACACACACACGGACACACATGAACACACACACACGGACACACATGAACACACACACGGACACACAAAAACACACACACACACGGACACACATGAACACACACACACGGACACACACAAACACACACACGGACACACAAAAACACACACACAGACAAACACACGCGCGCACACACACACACACACACACACACACACACACACACATGGACACGCGCACACACACACACACACACAAACACACACACGGACACAGACAAACACACACACACACACACATACATGGACACACACACAAACACACACACACACATGGACACAGACACACACAAACACATACACACACATGGACACAGACACACACAAACACACACACACACATGGACACAGACACACACAAACACACACACACACACACACACGGACACACACGCATGCACACACACACACAAGTGTTATCAGAAAAAAATCAAATTGCTTAATAAAACAAAAATATACATTAATAAAAATGTCAAATTTCATTGAAAAAATTTTAATTCTGTTGCGTCACATGACCATGGATTAATCAGTGACATAACTTGTGTGCAGTTTTATTTTCCTGTTGCTAGTTTTAGAGAAAGTCCATGAGGACCTAGGGCTGCACAATATATCGTAAACATATCGTTATCGTGATATCAGCGTGTACAATATACATATCGCAAAGAAAAGATAAATATTGCAATGAAGGGTCAGCTCAAATGTTTGCTACACATTCTGCATTCTGTCAATCAAACGGAAGCATGATGTTTTTTAACAAATCAAATAGAGCTCTTCATCCATTAGGCCAATCGGGTGGGTTCTCATAGGTCAGATGCCCGCCCCCGAGGCGGACTGCCTTTAATTTTGATGGTTAGCAAACACCTGAGTTAGCTTCGTTCTGCTCTATCTGCTGTTTCTGCTTTTCCCGGGATCCACTGATTCCCTTTTCTTGTTTATTTGCTTTTCCCCCTTTCTTCACATCTTTTGCTTTTCTCGTTTTTATGATTTTTTTTAGTCATTTTAAAATGTATCTTTGTTTTTTTTTTGTTCCTGAGTTAAGTATTTATTTATCGCAATATGAATCACTGTTATTGCATATCGCAGGTTTTCCTAATATAGTGCAGCCCTATGAGGAACTGAATGTGGACAGAAAAAAATACAGTTTGTAAAAGAAAATACTACAAAGTTAGAAAGATCTGAAAACATGTCCTTGGGTGTAGCTATGGTAATGTCAGCAAACCTTTAGAGGAGTGGGTTTTTAGGTGCTCAAAACCAGCAACGTGACAATAAATGCACCAAACCGCCACGGCTCTAGAACTGATTCTACTCCAAATCAGGCGATAAGTATAAAGAAAAAGGGGAACAGGCTTATGGGTAATCGGGATTATTCACTTATTAAAAGTAAACTCATCTGTACCTTTTAAAACTTTTAAATAATGAACCTTCTGAATGCAAAGGTCCATGTTGAGGACCTTCCGTATCAGCGTTTCCAACACAGTCTTTTACACTCGGAAGCAGTTTGCAGCCCCCTGAACTACGAGGATCCCGTTATAACAGTAAGCTGACTCTGAGTGAGAAAGGGGGCGGGGCACACTCACGCAGACGGCCCCAGGAGGAACACCCTGACGGCCCTCCTCTGTTCGTCTGTGTGCTGGGGACATCGCTGAGACCTGGAGGGACATAAGCTGGCATTTTACATCCCTGGCTGACGGCCCGCCCACACACCCCTATCTCCTGGGCTGCTTTTCAATATGCTGACACTCCTCTACATCCTCCCTCATTTTATCCTCAAGGATAAATCTGCATTTGAGTCAGAGGAGTTAGCGTCTTGAAAATCAGCCCCCGTGTGCAGGAGGTGGGACAGACTGCTGGGGGACAGTCAGTGACCAGTCAGGTGGAGCAGAGTTTAGTTACTGATGGAGTCCCCTATTTAACTAAAGTATGGGCATCAAAAATAAAGCTCATTCCCCTTAATATCTAATGTTTCATTATTAGAATGTTAAAAAATGTGACGCCTAAAATTTGATCAGTACAACCTTGAATAAACTCTTTTTATATCCTAATAATTCAAGTCTTACTAATAAAATTGTTGTGGTTAACTTATTTTGGGTGCAAATTTCGAAACTTTTGCAAAATCTTGACTTTTTTTAAATAAATGAACACTCATTTTAAATAAATGAACAAGTCGGTCACTAGAGGAACTAAATGTGCGCTGCCACTCGTGTAGCTGAGTTATAGGATCATTTAACATCTCTAGATCAGCGACAGGACCTAAAGTTGCTCACCACAGAATCAGGATTTAACACTAAACAGGTTATCTGATTCATTCGATCGTAAAGTAAAGTGAATGGTTTCATCATCACCACTCTGTCTGGATCAAGTTACCTTGTACACATCTTCTTGGTGTGCTCCGAGATCACCCCACATCGCTGCAATAACAGAATAATCAAATAAGAAATCGAAGCCAGGTATAAAATTATGAATGCTGTATATAGATGTTAGTGTCTGGGTTTGTTCCTGAAAGTCACACACCATTGTTAACAGGGAGCGGACTTCCTCAGGACCTAAACTTTCATAGCTGATCCCAGTGTTATGGTTGTACTGAAATGAAACATTAAAGCAAAGGTTATCAATAGTGTGTCAGCATCAGTGTTGGGAGTAACGTGGTACAAAAGTAATTAATTACTGTAATGCATTGCTTTTTGCTGTAATGTGGTAATGTAAGGCATTACAGGGAAAGAAAATGGTAATATTTACTGTGTACAATTGTCAGTAACGCGGTAATTACAATGCATTTTAAACCCAGAATCAAGATGTGGGTTTTCTAAAAATTCAAATTGCGGGAAGCCTGAAAAAAGATCAAGTATCCACATTTATGACGTCATTTATGGACTCAGCTTTGCGGGCATTCTATGAGCAGAGAGGACGCAGCGGTGATGGCTCAAATACTCCAGCTGCATCCTGCGCGCGGCCGCTGTTGTATTCACAAAATCGCTCCACCAAAACAAAGTCATTTGTTTGCGATCGTTTATATCAGCCCATATTCTCTGGTACTTCATGTACTTTTCAGCTGAGTTCATAATCTGTGCCCCGGTGATTTCAACTCATTGCAACTGGTTCGGTAGATCCCTTTGGCTGATTAGTTAGAAAGTAGGAAATCTAGGAAACAGTTTTTCTGGAAGACTGAAAACATGCAGCATGCAGGAAGGTTAGAGAGAGAAAGGGCAGGAAATTATTCAAATAAAATCAAGAAAAAAAGAAAAAAGGTAGGTAGATTTATCCCCAATACACATTTTTACCAGTGAAAAGCAATAATCTATATAAGCATTTAAAATTTATACATGTGATAGAATCAGATCACCCCAGAAGTCAGTCCCACATCCAGGGCCGTATCAAGGCATTTGGGGACAAAGGTAAATATAGGCTTGGAGCCCCCACCACCTCACTCCCTGCTCAGTTAATATAAGATGGCAGCGTGCTGAGAGTACAGATTGTTGTTGCTTTTATTTAATAAACAATCATTTTAAAGCACTGTTATTATATCTGACTGTTTTTAACAGCAATCCTAGCTCAGACACCACATCACTTTCCACATATATGTCATGAGCTCACTGAGCGTCACATGACCAGATTCATATTGAAGTTGTTTTGGTGAAAGTAACTTAAAGTAATGCAAAAGTAGTGTAATGCCTTACATTTTTAAATCAGTAATATTGCAATGTAATGAATTACTTTAAAATGAGGGTAACAAGTAATAAATAATGCATTACAGTTTTGAAGTACCTTGCCCAACACTGGTCATCATTCACTTAAAACAAATGAAATGTTTGAGGACTAGTCACCTTGTGCGACTCCGAGTTGATGCTACTCCCAATCTCACCTGAAAGAAACCCCCAAAAAGAGCAGCTGAACGTTTTCATGTCACATTTCAAACCAACTTTAGATTTCAGCTGTTATGACACCGAAACGGCTCCGACTGCTCATCCTGCTGTGGTTCTGAATTCAACAGTTCTGACTTCCTGCGACGGAGACAAAGCTGCCTATAAACAACATCCTGATCTGAAGTCTGAAGCTTAGAAATAACTTTACTTCTCTTCACTAAGACCTTCTCACCATTTTTGGGTTTCAGAGATTTGGACCTTCGTGGGGAGTTTTGATTCTGCAGCAAAATAAAAAAAAAGTTAGAGATTATAATAACTTGTTGCAAACTATATTGCTTCCATGTTGTGTACAAATAGAATAATAAATGTTAAAATACCTTGTCTGATCGTCTCTTCTTGGCTAAAAAATAGTGTGCAACAAGTTTATTTCTTATTAATGGAGCCTTTCTTAATGATTCCATGCACATCAGGTACAGGCTCACCTTTCTTTTCTGCCCCATAGGACCAGTCGTTGTCATTAAGATCATCGTTGTCTTCCTGATCGCTCTCAGATTTGCTCATGTTGTTCCTGGCTAACCTAAATTAAATAAAAAGAACAACCTAATTGCATTTTTCTTTCCCTTATAATAAGTGTACTCCCAATGACCCTCATAGACTGACCTGCGACTGGCGATGCGACTGCTATTGCGTCCCATGCCGAGACATTTTTCCAGATGAGGAGCAAAGCGAGAAGCTGCGATTAATCTGTTGCAGTTGGGACACTCACACTCTTTATTTTTCCACTGGTTAAACACCTGGCCGAAAATGTCCACTCCTGGTTGATCTACAATTTCTGAATCAGCAAAAAAATCAATAAAAATGGGGGGATAATGTAAAAATGCTTGAAGACAAATGACGCCGAACAAACCGTAAGAAAAAGGCACCAACCAAACTCCTTCATGCTTTCTTGGTCAGGTTCACCCAAGAAGAAATAGCCCTGTTTCACAGCTCGATGTACCTCAAAACACAGGCCCAAACAGGCGTCTTCCACCAGCTCAGAGTAGATGTCGTGCATCAAGGCCTGCGACAGCAGAAACCACAAAACTCATGTCAGGTTCATTATAACAGATCTACTGTTTGTGTCTGAATATACAGTCTAAAAGGTTTTCACCTCCAGCTTGGTGTTGTCTGGGCTCGAGAGAGGCATTTCCTCCATTTTCATTTGAAAACCTGTCAGGGGAAGGTTGACAGAAAGGTCAGAAGATGGTGTCCTGAGAAGAGGATCAGGTTCCAAACAGGAGATGGTCACATTTCTAATCAGGTGATTCAATAAGAAACTTTCCTGGGTGATTAACTTCAGAACACCTACTTTTAATTGATGAATTGATTGTTGCTGCAGATATATCTTCATTCTGTCAAAGAAAACATTTAAACTTAAACCTGATGCAGTCTGACAGAGGGCGTGCATAGATTATTCACTGTGACATAGCCTGAAAATACAAACTCTCTCCCCAGGTCATCTGCGGCACAGAAAGTGAGGTTTTGCATTATTATTATTATTATTATGGATATTATTATTGTTATTAATGGATTAAATCATTGTTCATCTTCATGCTAGTGTCTTCATTATCACTCCAAAACCCACAAGATTGCTTAAAGAAAAAATAATAATAATCCGAAGAACTGAACGGATGTCATATCTTATTTTTGACATTAGAACTTGTTTCCTTTGTAGTGTAGGTCTACCACGATTATTTATAGGGATAAACAAAACTATTAAAGAGATTCATACAATGAATAACAAGGACCTCGACAGCACATCAGTTTGTTTCCGCTTACCTTGTCAAATCGAAAACATCAGCCTGAGTAGCAGTTCTGAGAACAAAAAACAACATAAAATAAACTACGTCAAAAAATAAATAAATAAAATTACTATAGAGCTGCAACCACGGTTAATGTTGTAAGTTAAAATATAGCTTCGTTAACTCCCTTCAGCGGCAGGTGTCGGTTAGCTGAACTACCGTTAAAGCCAGTTTGACAGCGACGTCACGAGGCCAGAAGAGTTGAATGCAGAGGAAAAGCGTACTTCCTGTTTCATCTTCAAAACTTAAAAGTATTTTTGTTTTAGAATAGGGTTAATTTGTTTTTTATAATCAATCGTAAAAAAGCATTGTGGAATAAAAAACAAAAATAAATAAATAAACTATGAATAGATATAATACTGTGCCTATCCTCGAGAGAAATTGTTTTTCATGAGCAGCAGGCTTCTTTAATTTTGAAAGTCCAGTTGCCCCGCTTTAACTTAATACGGTAAATTTGACGTCTTCGTTCACGTCAGACATCCATAAATGATTTGTGGAGTTGTCGTTCCATAAATAGAATCAATTAGTTTAGTCTGATCAGTTGAACATCAACATCACGTTTTAAAATCCCATTATCAAACTTGTAACTATTTTAAGCACACACAAAAAATAAAAACAGATACACAATAACGGATGTCTATTTGAAGAATTGCACCAAAAAGGAAATAAATATTATATCCTGCATTATTCCTACTCAACACATTTGTTTTCTATTTACATTAAAAACACCTTTTCAGGATATTTCTTTATTTGCTCAAATACTTGAACTACAAGGACATAAGAACACCCTCAGCTATATAAAACATCAAATCCTGTCCAATGACCAGCAGTACAAACCTGTAAAGCTTTGCTGTCATAAATATCTCTATAAACCAACACAATGGAGGGAAGTAAAACAGGTGAGTTGAAACAAATATTAACTCACTGGTCTTAGAAACCACAGATGAGGGTTTGCAAAATCAAAGTACTAACAAAACAATAAGCACTCAATACAAAAACAGTATTTACAGAAAATTACATTTTTACCACCCCCTGTAGTAACTCAGCACAACAAATCCCTTTTGTTCAGTCATTCCCCTCCCTTCCCACCACCAATTGTTGAAATAGCCCATGCTGGTTTTGTTTCAGTCTGCAGTGAGATCATAAAGGTCAAACCTTCCATTGCCAACTGATCAAGAATAGCTGCAAGGTCATTAACCTGTCTGGAAAAACAAAACCCAAATGTATGAAAGTCCTGTCGCGAGTGTGTACATGTTATCAAAGACTTTTGGGAAAATAAACGATCTACATTCATCGTGTTGGTATGATGTCCCCAAAACAGGCACATGTCTGCACTGTATACACATCGTGGTCTGAAACAGAATAGCAAGAACAGCACACGTTAAAGCAAAGCAAACACACACACACACACACGTGCATGCTTGCACATAAACTCAGAGGAACAAATTTACATTAAGTGCAGTTTTTTTTCTTTTCTTTTTGGATAAGCGAAAACTTATGATTACAGCTATTAAAATTTTATGGGGTGAAATCAAAAACATAAAAACAAATTTTCTTACTTTATCTGAACAAAAATTCTCTCAAATCCAACTGATAACCAGATGAACTGAAATAGTTTGTGGAAAAAACATGCAGGTATAGACTGAGAAACGACGTGGACAGCACGTACTCTGCATTTATAGACTGAAAGCCCAGCTACACAAGTTAACACATATTTTTGAAGTCGAAACAAATTACCTGAAAAATGGGAGATATTTTAAGACTTCTGAATCATTAGTGAGACTTAGACCAGCGGCAGGCGTGGAGATGGTTCTCATGTTCGGGGTTTAAAACACAAAACATGGAAACTACAAGCCCATACAAGGGGTGTGAAGATCAAATTAAAGTTACAGAGACTGCTGAAGTTGGTCAAATGTTCAATGAAAATTGTTGATTCAAAGAAAGACAAAGCAGTTTGCAAATTACAGTAAAAACTTAAAAACCTTTAGTCACTTTACAGCTGTAAACACTTTGTTTTCATCTACAATGTAGAGGATCGTGTAAAAATAAAATTGCAGCATATAAATATAATCCCTATGATTGACCTGAACCTGTTTATTAGAACAAACCACTGGATTCTCCAAGTGTTTCCACATTTCCTCTGGTTTATGCTGAACGCTGTGGAACATCCTCTCCAACTCAAAGTTAAATGAAAGCCGTCAACGGGCAGAGAACAGTGCTAAGTAAGGGAATCTGAAAACTTCCAGCAACAAAAACACATTCTTGATGGCTTGACTTGTTTTCCTGAAAAAACACTTCTGCAAGAACCAATCCATAAAATCTACACCTCGTCGTAAGAATAGAGAACAAAGAAACAACCCTCTGGAAGAAACATTACAGAAAACATTCAGAAGAGTGCAATTTTCATCAGTGTCCTGCACACTCCCCATGGCGCCCCTCCCTGAAGTGACCTTGATTCTTCTTTGGCTCAAAGAAGCCAGTTCTAGAACTCCTGTTGCTTTACTTCCGTCTCCAGAGGAAAATAAACCAGAGGGTAACTGGTCACCCTGCAGAGACTACCGTTCTCACTGTTACCATCGGACGCATAAAAGACGACTGAACTCTGGGCAGAAATGTTCAGGACATCACCAAACCAGTGGGATGTTTTTGGTTTATGTCAGTGGGTTAACTGGTGCTGAAAGGACCATCACACCTGGGAGGCTGGGCCGATTCTGGGGCCAGGGTCTCTCTGCCGCAGCAGCATGAAGAGTGTGAGATGGAAGATTGGGGGGGGCTTCCTCTGGTGGGAGGAGTACGGTTGGCACAGTGGCAGACCTCCCTGGACTTCTGGCTCAGCTCAGCGCCGCTCAGTTAGTCTAAAGACGAATTCAGTCCGAATCTGAGTCCGACGATCCTTCCGAGTTTGACTCGCTGCTGCTGTCCTCTGATTTGTTCTCCTTGTCCTCCACTTCATCTTCATCTTCCTCCTCCTCCTCATCATCCTCACCTTCATTCTTTAGGCCAAGAATAAAAGCATAATTATCACTTAATGAAAATGTACTAATTATAACAATTTTCACTTACATGTGCTACTACTAGTTTACCCGTTTAATTAGATCCACTAGGATAAATACAATAAAGTTTATCTCTCACCAAATAGAATATTTACTAAGACATCACAATGTAACTATAGACACATTACTTTTTGTGTGTGTGTGTGTGTGTGTGTGTGTGTGTGTGTGTGTGTGTGCGCGTGTGCTCTGTCTTCTTGATCCCCAGTGAGTCGTGGAGGATGGCTGCTTATACTGAGCCAGGATTCTCTGGAGGTTTCTTCCTGTTAAAAGGGAGTTTTCCTCTCCACTGTCGCTAAATGTTTGCTTAGTATGAGGATTGCCTCAAGTCTCTGACACTAGTCAGTGACTTGAGGCAATTTGCTGGGTTCCTTATATAGGAAACATTATTTCTGATTGGCTTAATGAGCTGACCTGAATTGGAATGTTTACTATGTGAAGTGCCTTGAGACGACTCTTGTCGTGATTTGGCGCTATATAAATAAACTTGAATTGAATTACGTCATCGTCATCATCGTCATCATCCTCCTCCTCACTGGATGAGTCTGCCTCAGAGGAAGCCTTTTCCTGCTCGTCGTCATCATCGTCCTCGTCGTCATCATCGTCATCTTCCTCTTCCTCCGTGTCCTGTTAGGAGACAGGTTACAGGTCACGTATCTGGGGGAGGTCTTCCTCTACCGCAGGAAGCCGAGCAGAAACACTCACTGATTTCTTAAACTTTGCTTTGGTGCCTCCAGGTTTGGCTGGAGCTCTTCTTTTCTGAGAACAACAGAATCAGATTGAAGAACAAGGCCTTGAAGATAATTAGAACAAAACACACAATTCTGACGGTGAAAACTCACTTGTGAATTATACTCTTTGTAGGTGTTTCGCTCTTGTGAAGATAAGCTCTGCAGACACATCAGCAGGTATGAATTTTAAACTCATTTCATTTTCCTGACTTCGTCCAACAACATCAAATCCTTACAGCGAGCCACTGCTCCAGTAGAACTTTGTACTGCTTCTGCTTCTCCTCTGCGATCTTCTTGTAGCGGTCCTTGTCCTTCAGCGACAACCTCTGCCACCGGCTGCCGATCTCGGTCATCCGCTCTTTCATGGGGAGGTGATTCAGCTCCCCGTTAGACAGCATCTCCTGGGAAAACTTCTGATAACCGTTTCTAGAGCGGAACCAGGAAGACGAACGTCAGGTTGTACTTCTGACAGATGCAAATCAAACAGAAAATGTGGATGTCACAAACTTACGATGGAGGCTTCTTAGGTTCCCCTTCAAACTTCATCTTTTTGACGGCAGCCACGTTGGCGGCAGGAGAGCGCATCTCACACAGGTCCCTCTGCGGGAGATGGTAGAGTCAGTTAGCTCTCACTAGTCCTGTGTGTGCTTGCTGTGGAGGACATGAAGGCTGATCCTAACCTCGTATCTTTTCTGGTCTTCTGCAGCTTTTTTGATCCACATGATCTTCTCCTTCTTCTCCATGGAGCTCCAGGCTGCTTCCATTGCTTTCTGCGCTCTCGGTCGGTCGCTCTGCAGAATCCAGACTCAAGTTAAAATCATTAACCGACTCATAATCCAAGGACTAAAACAACTTCTAGTTCATAACTCCCACCTTAAATCTGGCCAGGTAGTCTCCTATAACACTCTGCTGCCAGATCTCCTGAGCGGTCTTGGGCGGATCTGGTAAACGACTTCGATCTTCCTTCTCCTTTCTCTCCGACTCTGCTTTTAGCACCATTTCCAAGCGTTTGTACTTCTCCTGAAGCATAAAGGGAACCAGATCTTTTGAATACGTCCCGACAGTCGTGGCATCTCCTGAGCGTTTCACTTACCTTCTTCTTATCAGGCAGCTCGTTCCACATGCGCGCCAGAAATCTGGTGAGTTCGCTCTCAGAAAGATCCGGACGCTCCTGATGCAGTTTGGGACGTTTCTCCTCGGCAAAGATGAACATGGCAGAGATGGGCCGTTTGGGTTTCTCGGGACTGGCCTACGGAAAGCAGGTGTGTGAAAAATCACAACACAACCACAATCAACATGAACCTAAAGCATGTTGACATTTGAAACCTAGCTTTACCTTTTAGCACAAGCTTACCTTGGCTTTAGCATTTTTCTTTTTAGATGCAGGACTGTTGGCTCCGGCGCCCTTCTTACAACCTGGTTTCTCCTCGCCCAAGACTCGCTGCTGCTCCTCCGCTGATATCGTCTGAACAGACACATTTATTTAATTCTTTAATTCGAAAACGTCTGAAAGAGCAGAAGGACGGGTTTAAGACTTACGCTGAGAAATTTGTTCATTTCAACTTCATAATCCTTCTTTCTCTGAAAATGAAACATAAAGAGCGTTTTTAGACAAAACCAGAGACCTTCTTTTGCTTTCAGCCAGGCGAGCAGACGTTTATGCACTCACTTGCTCACAGCGCTTCTGATAAGCATCCTTCTCGGTCTGTCTCAGCAGCTTCCACCTCTGGCTACACATCACCATGCGCTCTGTGCTTGGAACGTCCTTCATGCTGGACATCAGCTCCGCGCAGAACATTGAATAACCATTCCTGAAAGCGTTCACACAACACAGCTGCTGTTTAAGGGACCTGCTCACGCGCCACAGGGGCAGCAGACTCGTCCGACTGGGACTTACGGAGGAGGTTTATCGGGTCGGCCGTCTGACTTGTCTTTCAGGTGTCGCTCTGCCTTGGTCAGAGTGGACTTTATGATGTCCTCCTGGGTCATGTTCAACTCTGGGTGCTGCTGGATGTATCCCCGCATCGCTTCCTACACACAAACACATTCAACAACAAAAACGCTGCTACAACTGATGACTTACGGTAAAACACTGAGTATCTGTATGTAAGCTGACCTCGTATAGTTTCTGTTGCTCTAGGGACTTGGCGATCCACTTGAGTCTCTTTTTGTCGGACAGCTGCGTCCACTGTTTACCAAGACTGTCCTTGATGTCTTTGGTGGTGGCCTGAAATCAGACCATCCCACCGTTAACCTCTCAGGAACAAAACAAGAGTTAGAAGCTGGCTCTCATCACTTCTAAATTCCCAATCTTACATCTGGATGTGTCTTGAGGAATGCCTTCTTCTCGTGGTTGTACCACAGCTGTTGGGGTGTCTTGGGTTTTTCTGGAACATTTGAACCCTTCTTGGTCATGCTCTCCATAAGATCTGGATGTTCTTCCCTGTTAATGCATCACAAATCAATTAGATGCAGTTATCATCCTGTCTGTTCTGTACATGCCAGCTTAAAACACTCCACTGTTCCTAAAATAAAGACTAGGGCTGAAACGATTTGAGTACCTCGAATAATTCGAGTACAAAAAATCCTCGAGTCAAATTCTCTGCCTCCAGGCTTCGTTTAATTCATGTTTAATTAATTCATGGCTTTGCAATCGCCCGTGGTCATGTTTCACCCGGACCGAAATAAGTGACGCACATACACACTGCACTGAATGCACACGCGAGTAGCGAACGTAACTTCACTTTCTCTTAAGCCATGGCGGACAACGTGGACCCCGGTGGAGTGCGAAAAAAAAACAGGAAATGTCAAAGGTGTGGGACCATTTTTCACTTCGTAAGGCGGAAAACGTAGTCCAGTGTAAATACTGTAAAATGGATTTAGCCTACAACACCACATCCTCCATGCTGCAGCACCTGACCAGGAAACATCCACATGTAAATGTCTCTTCTGCAAGCGGACTCGGAGCCTCTACAAGATAATTCAATTCAAAAATACTTTATTAATCCCAGAGGGAAATTGATTAAATTAAATTAATGCATTTTAGCCTGTATTTCTATTCTGCAGACCACTGTGCGAATTTTTCGTTTGTAGCAGTTGGTTTCAGCCCACACCGTACGTCTGGTAGCAACACGTCCATCTTAAAATGTGCTAAAAATAGCAGTTTTTACAACACGTCGGACTTTTTACTGTGTTGTTTGTTGATGTCCGTTGTCCCTCGGGATTGCTGCAGGAGGACACGGGTATTTATGAGTGACGGAGGAAAACGAAAGAAAGTAAATAAATGTTGTGTGATCAGTATAATTAGACATAACCACGGCAAACATGCTTTCTCGACAATCCTTGTTAGCGTGAGAAAACTAAGTGTAGAAATTAAAACGGACGTGTGTTAATAGGGAAACAGCTGGCGAGCCATGTTTGCGCAAGCGCTGTGAGCGGTTCTGGTGCTGTCTGGGCCGCAGCCGCTCGCATTTGTTTACTGTGAAGTAAAGTTGAAGTGCTGAAGTTATGAAAACTAAATTTGAATAAAACTTGAAGAATAACTGGCAATTGCTTTCTCATTTCAAGAGGTGTTTCATATTTTATAACATGCTATTTTATACAATGGTTTAAAAATGCAAAAGAGTAATTTATTAGAGTACTCGATTAATTGATAAATATTCAATAGAGTACTCGATTACAAAAGGATTCGATAGCTGCAGCCCTAATAAAGACTTTAATAAATCTCACCTGAATTTCATCATGCTTTGCACAAAGGTTTCCTTGTCTCGTAGGAAATCATCAACATACTTTTTCTGTCATGACAAGAACATTTTCTAAATAAATGAATAATAAAAAAAGGGTTAAAATGAAAGCAATTTATTTTCTGTATCCAGCTGACCTTCTTTTTGTCTGGTAGCTCTCTGTACTTCTTGGACAGGATCTTAGTGAGATCCAAGTTGCTCATCTCAGGGTGCAACTTAGCATATTTGGCTCTTTTTTCCATGAAGAAACGAAAGTATGGAGTCAAAGGCTTCTTGGGGAAATCTGGATGCTTCTGTGTATTGACAAAAGACAAAACTCAGGTCTTTAGCTCCACTCAAACAGATCATCTTTATTTGCACATTTTAATTTGAACTCACCTTGATTTTTTTGCCTTTATAAGGGTTTCTGATGTAGTCCTGAGCATCAAAGATCAGCTCTGTGAGAGTTCTGAACTTACGGATCTGTTTGGAAGAAAAGAACTTGTTAAAGAGGCACTTCACTCACATTTTATTAAATTTGCAGTGGCCTCTAGTAGGAATGAATGCCTTGTAAGTCCTACTCTGGGGAAAAAAAGTTTCTGTGCACCATTTCCAGGAACTAGACTTATTTCCTGATATTTGGCCATCTCTCCTCTGAATGGCTAACAGCAACACGACTCAACCACTGATTCCATTTGCATTGCAACGTGGAGGTTTTAGCTCCACAAATAACACAAGGCTGGAGGACTTCTGCTGTGCGGTGGTGTTGCTAATGCTAACGTTTAGCTTCTACTAGTCGAGTCGCTGTTTCCTGGACAGTAAACCAACAACATCTTTTCCTTTTGTGAGTCAAGGTAGGCGGGTCCTTGAATGTGAAGTGACAGTGTGACGTAGATCTGTCAGGACCTTCAAATCCTAGAGTTCCGTCTGTTTTCTATCAGAAGCTAAAGCAGGAGACTATTTTCTGCATGTTAAACGTAATGTAACAGATCATTTCCAAAAATAAGACAAACTTGTTTCTCATTGGAGGACCTCTTTAAGAACTTAATCTAAATATTACATCTGAAAAGGTTTACGACCTAAAAATCATGATCTGAGCATCTCACCTCTTTAGAGACCTCTTGCCATTTCTGTTTACACATCTCTGCAGTGTAGGAGTTGAAGGCCACCTTCTGCCAGTCCAGATGGGACTCGGATGTTTTGTATTTAGTCAGATCTTTCTGTGGCAGAGCCACTTTCATGGCCTCCAGCAGCTTTAGGAGGTCATCCTGCGACCACACTGATAAAAAAATACATGTAAACTGGTTCATGGATTTATTAGTATGGTTGCATTATGTTTATAGTATGATGACAAAATGTGGAATTCATTAAAACAATTTCGTGATTATACAAGTATTTGTCATTTGTTAAAAAAATATATATAAATAAAAATGACTCATAAATATACTACCTTGGTCATGTGTCGCTGCCTCCATTTCTCCATTCATTTGTGAAAATGCGATTTTTGAACTACAAAAGAAACAATAAATTAATCAAAATCACTAAAATTCATATTTTCTAACTTTATTATAACTGATCTCTGTTGTAAGTCGTTTGAGTTGAAATGTGTGCCGACATAATGGTTTATGTTCATTACACCGCCCCTAAACGTTTACGCTGCATGGTGAGGCATAGGCTATTGCTTGTGACGGCTTCAAATCTCAAATAACACTGCGGAGGGCTTCAACTAAGCATATCTAGCGACGACAACAGGAGTCCCTGTCGAGCTTCTTTTTTATTTTTTTTTATTTTTTATTTTTGGGCCAACCGGAATTTGGCGAATTAGTGCTGTCCTTATTCTACAACAGAAGTATCGTGGACGCTCAGGAGCGACCATTTTCTCGCTCGGTCTGCTCGGTAATGGAGGACTTTCTGTCGGAGCGGAGGTTGGGGAGGATCCACGGAAGGAGGAAGCGAATGAACGTGGACAGACAGGCAGCTGTAGGCGACCAGCTGACCACGGACGGGGGATCTGCTTTCGGTCTCCGACAGCCTGGAATGGCAGCTTGGAAGCACTGCAGCCAAATGCGCCACTCGGCGGAGACGCCTCATCACCGTTGGACGTGGATCTAGCTCCGCCACGCAGCCCTAAAGTCTTCTCCACTAATGTTTACCCAAAACAAGAACGACTAAACTAGCATTCTACGCGTGAGGGGGTTTATGTGTGCGTTTTAGAATAATTCACTCAACATTTTGTTCGCTTTGTGGTATCACGCAGTTGTTTTTTGGACCAAAAAGCCAGAGCATTCTTCAGCGAGGCGTAGCCGAGCTGTGCTCCAATGATGGCGGATGACCGTTGTTCATCTTGTCCTTGATAGCTCAACCGTGTCTCCTCGCGTCGTTTCTAACACTACTTTCGACATATTTCTTATGTAAAATGCGCAGAATGTCAAATTCAAACGTCGGATTTATGACGTTTAGTCAAAAATACTACATAAATGTGGAAAAAAAAACATAAGACGCCGTGTAACTTAGCATGTCGAAAAGAAGCCTAAAATCATACCAGCATCTAAGGTAGCACAGTTAGTCAACAGTATTTGCTACTAATCAAAATTTGTGTCACACAAGGACGATTTAGGGATCACATTAACTTGTGTTTACAACGTATAATTAACATGAATTATTTGACAACCATACAAAATGCTCCAAAATATTCTAAATTAAGTTACACCAGATCGAAAATTAATAAATGTTAGGTTAAATTATTTGCGGAGGCGCGAAACATAATTAAAATAAAAAATATATGTACGGTGAAACAACATTATTGACCTAATTTTGAATTACTTCATGTTAGTGTTAGTTATTCTCCGTTTCGAGGAAAATGTGGGCTTTAATCGGCTCTTTCATTATCGGATATCTAAAGAACAATCCGCGGCTGAGCAGCTTCTCTGGCGCGACAAAACGGCTCCAGGTCCGCCATGCTACCAGCCCCGCTCTTGTAAGCAAACCTACCGTGACAAGGTCCAATGGCGTACTGCGAACACTGAAAACGGAGCCGAAAGCTCTAGCCGGGGCGTTGCAGACTCCCTTCCCTAGCTCCAAAAAGCGCATAAGCGAGGACGGAAAGGCGGGTTCTCCGAGCTCGGTTGTCGGTGGTTCTGGGCTAGTCAGTGAGAGAGAGAGGGGGAGAGGGGAGGGCGAGTCTCCTCACGGTGAGATATTAAACCGAGATCCCTGATGGCTGACCGAGAGGCGGCTAGCTGTTCCGCCAACAGCCGCGTGGAGGTCTCGGCGCGGAAACTACCGGAAAACATTTCCCCACGCGAAACAAACGATTGCTTAGCTAAATCCCGATGCTACGTGAAACTAATTCGCTTCATGAATTCACTGGGTGTAATTTATAGTAGACATCATACCACTGGGTCTTACATCCAGCTTCTTCCCCGCTGTTTGGGCAGAGAAATTCGGGTAAGGCCGACCTCGTCTGCGCCCTTCCAGCGGGGAGTTTGTTTCGTTACCACAAAGATCCTGCCGCCTAAGGAGCTTTGGTAGACAACATTAAAAACAGAATGTCTATTTTTCGACTTTTAACCGCTTTTCTGGTTTGTTTATCGCGCTCTTTCCACGTGTGGTTATGAAACCGACCGACTTTCGTGCTGCTTACCTGTCTCGGCGCGAGCCTCCGCGTCGCTGTGGATGAAGAAGGGGAGGGTTGAACGATAGCCAGCACTGCGCCGTCGGTCCTGGGCTCCAGTCCCCGCAGAGATGGTCCTTCCCCCCGCCTCCATCTCTCTCGCTGTCTCCCTCCAGTCAACGTGCAGCAGCTCTCTTCTCTCCATCCAACCATTTCCGCTACACCGACACATCCCCATGTTCCCCAGTGTTAACGCCGCTGATTTTCTGAGCTCAGCCAGCAGAGTTTATTGTTTCTCATCGAGCCCGACTTTCACGTCTCCCACTGAAGTTTGCATCTCTAACATTTCGTCTGCCTACACTTGAAAGAAAAATCGCTTTACTGGTTACCTAATTTAAACGCCACCAGTGAACTTTTTTTCATTGAACGCACACATCTTTAAAGTTTATAATTGACACCAATCAGTGTCTGATTATTCTCCTAACTCTTATTTCCGGTGTCCGTGCCGTTCCCCCGGCACCAAACCTCTTTGACTCAAACGTAACTGGCTGTTTGACAGCTTCATTTTAGCCCAGCATGTTATTTTTTCAACTCCACCTTGTGTGTTTGTGGGCGGAACCCCCGGCCGTCCAATCCAGTCCGTCCGATTGAAGGAAAACAAAGACTTTCAGGCACTCAGTCTTGTTAAACTGTGCTATGTTCACTTACAGTAGGAATAAAGTATTATTGGATTAGTGTCAGGAATTTAGCTAACTGGACAAAAACAGTCGTCTTTTGTTTTAGTTTAGTGATTTTAATATCAACCTTCCCAGGCACTACAGGTGGAAATTAGCATCCCCACTATAACCTGGTACATTGCATCTTTCTTTTGTGGTTAATGTCAAGTTGTGCACTGTCACTGTTTAAATAAACTTCTACAATTACAATTAAAATTATATAATATAGTTTGAAGAATTCAATTGTGTTATCTTTTTTGTTTACCTTAAATTTCAATTATCCTGTTCGTATTTATCTTTCACAGTAATTTATATCATGTTTCCTGTATGTGGTTACAAAGTATTAAATCGAATTTAACGTGTAATTGTTAATTACTTTTTTGTTTTGCCTTTGATGAAGATTGAAATCATGAATATGGCTGAATAAAACTAGACAATACTAGACTTAAAAATAAAACCAACTATTTAACCTATTAGCAGGATAAAAAGGCAGCTAAAATAGTAATTTTCCCATGTAGAATATTATGCTTGCGTATCATGTTTTTAGAACGTTTATGTTTTAAATAGTATTTTAAACATAATATAAGAATAACGAACACATTTCTCTCTGAGGAACAATCCTACTATAATTTATCTCATTAAGACTCTTGGCAAACAAGTCGCCATCCACTAGTTTTGAATAAAAACTTTATAGTACTGGGATTTACGTGATCACCTTGAAAGCAGCCTAGAACTTTGGCTTAAAGCATGAAAAATATGTAAACATAGCATTTATGGAAAAAAAAATCGTTTTAAAGTTGTTTTTTTTTTAGTTAAGGGAAATCCAAAGCATGTACAGTGGTTCAAACACACAAAGTTTGAGGCAAAACAAAAGGAAAATGTTCCCTGATGCAACAGTCTCCTCAGACAATTATTTTATTCTAGGCCTCTTATTTTTGCTTGTTGCATGATTATCACCATGAAAGCATTTACACACTAAAATCTGATATATATGAACAAAACATATTTATACACACATTCTTAACAGGCAACTTAACAGGTTACATGAGGAAAACACAAATGGAGCAAACTTGAAAAACACAACTTATAATATTTTTGAGAATAACAAATTCAATGCAGGTAGACTGTCACAAAACTCTGTTGTGTCACCATAAATATCTAATTGAATGAGCTCAAGCAGCTTAAGTTTTAACACAGGCACAGATAAAACAACAGCAAGGTCACTAAAAGGTCATACTAGAGTCATACTGAAAGCTAAATGGATACATCTGCTTGCATTGCGTAAAGGGCCTCTGATCTTAGATTAAAGATCACATTATGTGAAAAGCTATTACTATTATTATGTGTAAAAACATTAAATATGTCATAATTTTATGTGTAAAAAATAAAAGAAAGACATTGAAATTGGACTTTTGTTTCTGGCTCTATTAATTGTCTCCTGGAATTTGTGTGAATAATTGTGATGAAAAGCAAGATTCAAAAGAAAACAGAACAGTTAGAAATGACAAATAAGTTCCAGTAACACTAACGTGTTCTACGTTTATGCCAATAGGTCGTCTGTGGTTTCATCATCAAATTTCACCTTGGCATCATCTGCATCCAGCTGCAACACAAAAAAACATCCTCTTAGAACAGAGAACACTACACGCCATGCATGAGAACAATTCACCAAAATGTCCTTACACATTTCATCTCCATGGCAGTGAAGACCCGGCCGGTCATCAACATGCGCAGTGGGATGGTGAGGATGAGGAAGAAAGGAAGAGCCAGGGAGAAGGGACTCTGCTTAACTGCCCACAGAACAGCTAGACATAGGACCTGGACCAGAGTGAAGAGGTGCATCCGCAATGTCCTCACCTGCACAGATGAAGAGCAAGGATTATTAAAGGGTTACTGTTGTTGGGGATGTAAATTAAACATACAAAAACTCCAGTCAGTTGCATACACGCACAAAACAATCTGCAAAAAAAACTTTTGGAAAGATGATTCAGAAAAACCTGATTAGAAGCACTAAATTACTACATTTTATAAAGTGGCTCCTTCTAAGTCACAAAGGATTTAGCACTTGAACAACATCAAATTCAAGTAGGACTGATACCCTGGTGGCATAGGCATCAGATGGATGGTATTTCTTTGGGGTAAACAGCAGAAGCATCCGATCCCACATCTGGACTCCACTCAGTGAGGTGATACCCATATAGAGGAAGATACCAAACAAGGCTGTCATGGGAATCATCTTCAGAATGGGCTCCATGAAAATGGAAACACCTGACAGTCAGAAAGAAGGTGGTCAGAAAAAGGTTGCTAATCCGTTGTATGCCATGCCTGCACCCACGCTATAGATGGCAGCACTTACCAACCATGAGGGCCACAAACATTCCACTGATCCTCTGCTCAACTACTTTCTCTATCTCTGGTTTGGGGCCCTTGGACATGACGGTGAGAGCGTTGGCATGGGTAACGGAGCGCACGGTAGCAGCACTCAGCCAGGGCACCCCAAAGATGGAGGAAATGCCTCCCATGGTGACCAGGAGGAGAAGATCAAAATGAAAACCAGAGCCTTTCACCATTTTCCTTTCAGGTTTGCTCACGATCAGCCTGGAATATAAAACAGGACACCTCTCATACATGACTCTTCTCACATAAAGTGCTTATAGCAGCCATATTATCCTACAAAGTTAAACTCACGTAGTAATCTGGGACTCCATGAAGATGAGAATGAAGACGAGCAAAGCAGGGATACAGCAGCCCCCCATCATCCAAATAGGGAAAGGCTTCTTTTCTCCCATGGGGTTGATTATCCAGCCTCTTTCTCTGGGGTTAGTCACTTCAACACCTTTTGGCACAACCAGTTTCTACAAGAGGATATATTCATGAGGACCAGAAACCAAAGCTTCTAACACAAACTTCAGTAGTTTGGAGTCAGCTGAAACATGCTGAACCAAGTGTATATTTTCATGTCGGGGATGGAGTGCTCGAGGTGCGTTGAGGAACTTGTGACTTGTCTCGAGGAGCACGCCGATGGCTCGCACTTGGACAACATGTGCAGATATGGTGTGCCACTGTTTAATGTATTCAACATTTCCAGAGAGAGTTCACATGTACCACAAGATGTGTAAAGGCTTTACAAGGCCTTACAAAGGCTTTGGGAATGTGTTGTTATTTCATTTGTCCACTAACCTGAAATAATATGACAATCTAACATTAGCGCTAGCTACATGCTAACTTAGACAATAGTCTTGACCCAGACTTGACTTACGCTAACTTTTTGGAAGTTGGACTTGCACTTGAACTTGAAAACTAAAGACTCGAGTGTGACTTGGACTCAAGAGATAGTGAATTGACTACAACACTGTTTAATAATGCTTTTCACTATTGTACCATGTTTTCCAAATTCTATATTCGTGGAATACCTACAACGTATTTTAAGCAGACATACAACAACAACAAAAAAAGCAAAGATCGCATTAAAGGTGTGGAATACGTTAGTCAATACCTCTACAACAAACTCTAGTAGGAATGAATGGCTTGTAAGTCGTACTCGGGGGACAAAAATACCGGTGCACCATTTCCAGGAACTAGAAGTGAGCCCGATCACAGATGAGCTTCAGACGGCAGGTTCTGGAGTCTTAGTTCCTGATAGTTGGACATCTCGTCTCAGATTGGATAAGAGCAATGCAACTCTACAGCTGACTTGCAATGTTGATGTTTTATATCCACAAGTATCACAAGTCTGGAGGAGTTTTGCCATGTACTAACGCTGTTAATGCTAACAGTTAGCTTCTATTAGCCAAGACATTGGGTGTGTCCGAATCCACAGGAAGGATGCTTATGAGTACGGGTCCTCGCCGGTCCAGCAAGGCCGGGTCCTTGTTAGACCGCTAAGACCGGAACCCAGCGGCTCTGAATTCGGACAGTCTAGCCTTCACCTCTACGGTGGCCCGTAGGTCCCGTTACAGCCGTGGCGGCAGCTACATGCAAAGGAAAAATGCTAAAGCTACGAAAATCGAGCAGGAGCTACAGCAGCTTCACGTCCATCAGCAGCGTTTGTTGACAACCGTTTTCAGGTAAAGTAACTTTGTTTATTCTAGAAGCTTTCAGGATTTACATGTTAACTTTAGATGGTTTCATGTATGTTTTAAGCTACATAATGAACTTGTTAAATGTACACAACACATTTCTGCAGAGTATTAACATGTAGGTAATTAATATAAACCAAATGCATTATAAATGTTGAATGCAGTAGGATGTTTTCTAATGTAAATTGGACCGTAGAACTTCTTATTTAGCATCAAATGGGGTAAAACGTTTTAAAAACAGGCTTTTTAATAAAATAGCAATGAAGTGTTTTCAATGTGTATTTGTTTATTCAACTTAAGACTAATAATGATTAGATCTGTCTTTAAAATGTAAATTCTCTGTAGTTTTTATTTAGCTATTCCCTGCTGCGTTTCTTTAAACTGAACAGAACCAGTGTACTGTAGGTTATATGTTTTGTTTAACATTTTTCAATAAAAAAACTCTTTTTTAAATTTATTACAGGTCAGCATGCACTGTGCTGCACATCTGCCTCTGTGCTGGTGAAGTTGTGGGTCTGGAGGATGAGCCTGAGGAAGATGTGTGTGGAGGAGGTCAGTGGTGCTCTGTCCTGGAGGAGGTACCAGCAGACCACCACTACTGTTAACAGGCAAGTCATTTATGTAGGAACCTCTATTAAAAACAACACTGTGGTTTTATTTGCGGAAGAGTCACAATTGTTATACCGGTGGATCCATAAACTGTCTCCTGATTTCATATTTCTGAATACATCTTAGAGATGTAACAGCCGTCGTCTGAGCCAGCCCAGCAGGCCCTGTAGATGGACGATGGAGTGGACAGTGAGAGGAAGCGTCCCAAAGCTCTCTGCAGACCATCCTGTATGATGTTCCTCTGGCCAGAAACGTCCATCCACGCCTGGATCCTCCTGCAGCAGATCCAGCTGCACTGTTAAAGACTTCCTGCTCTCTCAGTTTAAATAAATGATCCAGGAAGAGTCACTCAGGTTAATCCTGCTTTAACCGTACAAAACTGGTCCATACTGGTTTTGATCTGTAAATAAGTGTAACCTATTATAAATAATCTTGTCTCCTTACCATCTTTTCATTTTCTGTTCATGTAACATGTTCAAAAACATCTGCAATAATAAAACTGGTGATGAAATCAATGACCAGAAAAAGTTATCAGTTAGTATTTGTTTAAATAAATGTGTTAAAATATCAAACAGCTAAATAACATTAACATGATGACAGTAGAAGGCCTCTCTCCCAGGAGGACCACCAGGTAAAGCCTCTCCTGACCCTGGACACCTGCAGTCCTACAGAGAAAATCAGACCACAGGTGACAAAAAGGCAATAAACACATTTTTACACTTATCCACACGAGAAGATAAAAATTATATTCTTCACACAAACAATTTTTATTTCATTAAAACGTGTCAGCTGTGTAAATCCCTGAATGTAAAACTACTTTTCACAGCAGAACTTCTGTGGTTGTGTGTAAACAGCTTCACTCTTCACCTCTAAGCTAAATAAAAACGCTTCTTTGCTCCGTTGTCCTTAAAACAAATGACAAGTTTAATTCGCCACACACACACACACACACACACACACACACACACACACACACACAGGAATAACTGGGACCTGCGAAACAAACTCGTTCTGGCTGATTTCTGCCTAAAATGCAATTTAAAAAACAAATATACAAGCGAAAAATGTCTATAAACTGAACCGCTTTAAGCTTTTTAGGTTTCTACGGCTAGTTTTTAACAAACTTACGTTTAAAACTTCGTAGCTCTCCCCATTTTCTCTTCCTGTTGAAAATCCACGGCCGGCGCGCAAAGCATGCTGGGATAGCCTTGTTCTGTGAGGATACAACAGACCCGTCCTCGAAATGTGGGCGGAGCGAGGACGCATTTGAGGACGCGAGAATGAGTATTCTTGGAATTCGGATAGTACTCCTCATTGCGCTGTGACGTCATCGACCTCAAAATGCACTCTTACAAGCATCCTTCCCGTGGATTCGGACACACCCGTTCTCTGCTGTTTCCTGGACACTAAACCATCAACAGTCTTCCCCATCCCAAGTCAAGACGGGTGAGTCCATGAATGTTAAGTGACAGTGTGATGTAGATCTGTCAGACTTTTCAAATCCTAGAGTTTCATCTTCTATTTTCTATCAGAAGCTGATGCAGGAGACTATTTTCATGTTCAGTCTGCATGAAAAACTCAGAGTGACTGATAATAATCAGAAATATGATTAAAAAAAAATAGTTTTCAGTGTTCCACACCTTTAAGGATATGTAGTTTTTGGTTAAGAAGTGGTCATTATCTACCAGCTTTGCGTCACTAATAATGAATGAAGTAAATAAAAAATTGTAAGAAATTTTTGACACTCTCTACCACACTTACCTGAGTGTAAGCATCTTCAATGCTGATGTCCACAGCAATCATGAAGAAGATGGCAATGGGCACTCCAAAATCTCCAATCAAACGACGAATCTCCATTAAAAGAACAAAGATGCATCATGACTGAAATGATGTAGAGGGTATTTTAAACTTAGAACTCGAGAGTAAATTCAACATGAGGTCTTACCGGGCCAGGCAAGAAGGTACCAGTTTTAAACTGACGAAGGAAGTATGCGATGAAGAAGCAGCCAAACATCAGGCACATAGACAGCAGGGCAGTGTTGGGGTATGGCCTTTCCACCTCTAGCTCTTTAACAGTGACGTTTCCATCTGGATGTATCTCAACATGCTCTTTAATGACAGGGTGGAAGGGGTTGTCCAGTGTGTCATTCAGATGGTCGTAGTTCAGGATCAAAGGATGGGTTTTGAAGATCTGATGAGAAGAACGGTAAGAAAAAGAATGCCAAATAAATGTGTCCGCTGCAAGAAAAGGACCAGGTGGGATATAATGGAAGAATGACATGTGGAGACCTTTATGAGCTTGGCAAAAGTTTCATAGATAAAGATGAGTGAGATGAGGATGGAGAAGATTTCTTGGGTGAAGCGAGAGATGAATCGGACCAAGAAGCTTCCTTCCACTGCCACGACAATGACCACGATCACTACCAGCCATATGCCCACCCAGATACGGCCCACTATGTACTCAATGCCCTGGGCCTTGCAGAACTAACGAAAGAACAGGGAAGAAGGGTTTCATTAAAAACATTAGGGTTTTTTTTTACAAACAATATCACATTTTATAAATTTTACATACAGCAAAAAAGGCTTCCTCAAACAGGAGCAGAGGTCCAGAAAAGCCAATGACAAGGACAGGCTGGGCAGCTAAAAGGCAGAAGATGATGCCCTGGACGCAGGTGGCGATCATAAGCTCTGATACGCCCATCATTTTGTCTGTTTTGTCAGCTAGATTCAAACCAGAGAGAATCATCATGAGCTTCAGATGTCACTGATGTCTTTCTCTCTTAGACTTTTGTTTTACCCAGAAGTCCTCCAAAAGTGATGGCAGGGGAAAGGGCAGCAAAGTAGATGAAGATGATGGCAGAGATGACCTGAGGGTTCAGAGCATCTGTGTAGTCGCTGAGGTAGTGGCGGTAACGCCGCTTGATGTCTTTCACCATTCCACCAAAAGGATAGCCTGTTCGAGCCAGAGGGTCCTCCTTTGGTCCTTCTGGACCTTTGTCTGTTGGACAGTTAATCAAATCGCTTTTCAGCGTTAGCATCGTGTTCCACATATCATCTTTGATTAGTTCTACGAATGATGTAGTAGATTCAAAAGCACAGAGGGCTGAAATCGAAACTCCTTTAGAGGTTTTGTGAAACTTTTGATAGATTTTATATATATTGATCACACATAGGTCAACTGTTTAGGCTAATTAACTAAAAACACTCACAGAATTAAGTTAAAATGCACATTATTATATTTTCTGTGAAGGGTTGCTGACCTTCTGCCCTTTCTCCGAAGGCAAGTCGAGTGTCAGAGGGGCGGAGTCTTTCACGCAACATCTTACTCTGGAAGGCTATTATTGGCTCCAACATGGCCGTGTCTTGGATCTCAGTAGGAGGAATCACGATGCTGCAGTCCATGAAGTCAGCGATGGCAATAGCCAGATCTTTCTCAGTTTGCGCCAGGTAAGCTTCCAGACAGAACACCTAACATGGAGGAGAGCCGTAAAGCTTTTCTCTGTCTGAATCAGACCAACACGGTAGAATTGTATCTCCACTCTCCCTTTCTTATCGTGTCTCTTACCCAGTCGGCCATCAGGGCACTCATGGCACGTCCAATCTGACTGTAGTCCAGCCCGCTCTGGCTCGGTCCAACCAGCATGAAAACGAAGCGAACAGGAACAGAAGACTGCAGAACAGTCTCCATGACCACAGAGTCGCTCAGCCGGACGAAAGCCATCACCGGTTTCTGCAGGAGGTCGAGGATACCTACAAGAAAGACACATTTCACTACGACTGTAACCAATGTAGAAACAACCCAAACCTGCAGGTATAACACAAACCTGTGAGGACAATGGAGGCTTCCACATTGTCAGAACTTTCTCTCTACAAAAACAGAAGAACATACAGCAGATGTTACTTGTGTTGTGTTGTGGTAACAGCAGACTAAAGGTGGATAATAATTACCTTCTTTGCAACAGAAAAAGTCTGCATTTGGATGTCTCCGAGCTGAGTAAGTTTAGGTCCCTCAGTTTGACTGCAAGGACAAGTAAAATGAGCAAATACGTCTACCGTAAATCCTCTAATACAGGCCTGTATTCAATTAACGGCCGGGTCTCATATTTTGGCCGGTGTCGGAGTTGGCGGAGGTGAATAATGGCCAGTTTCTTATTGTGGCCGGGTGGAATGTGGTAACAAGCAAGTATGGGGGGCGGTTGTGTCATCCGTCTCACTTTTGATTTGCCAGTGATAGACAGCGAGGGTAACTTTAACCGTGCAGAGACGAAGAGGAGGCGAAAATTTGATATCAAGTTCAAAGAGAACGTGCGCTGCAGAACACTCTGGGGAGCCGTAGCAGGGGTTGTATGAACTAGTCGACTTCACTATAGTGACTTGTTATGCCTGTCATCGACTAGTCGCTGTCACGTGATAATGACCGGCAAGATGCAGCCCTCGGAAAAGACAGCAGCCTGCTGTCAGCAGGTGACAAGCTCCTGCGCTCGGGGGGGGACGCGCTGTGCCAGAGCGTCGGTACTGACACGCCATCGTTCATGTCGGTTCATTTCCTTTAATGTTTTCTGTCTTTTATTTGCGCCTGATGTGTTTCACTGCTGTGGAGCGGGGCCCATCACCTTGTCCTCCGGCGACGCACCGATCACTGATGCAGCTGCCAAGCAGGGAGCACTCCGCTGTTTTTGCGGTCGGTAGATCTTTAAGAACTGCAGTTCAAAGGTAACTCATAAGGTGAATATATATGAATCCAGGTAGCAGTTTTTCTTTAGGATTGAGAGGAGATGCAGAAAGATAATAAACAGGCAGGACAGAAAAATAGTCAAATAAAAACAAGTTAGTTTTTGTACCTGGTGGTTGCAACAACCAGACACCATTGAAGGTAATCAGAAGTGAGGAACAGAAAATGAAATAATTATTTTAATGTTTAGAGCAGCAGGAACTCTGAGAGGCTGCAGGCACATCAGTGAGTTTGCGGCCGCTGCGCAGGAGGAGGGGGGAGAGGGCTGAAGCAGGGGGAGGGGGGAGATGGCTGAAGCAGAAACTACCGTTGTTAAAAGAAATGTGTTTAACTTTGAAAATGTGGGCGCAATTTTAATTGTCAAAAACTCCAGCGAACCATTAGTTCATTTTGCTCAAATAGAAATTGAGGCCTGCCTCCAATTCTGGTCCTCCTTCCAATAAAGGCCTGGAGCTTGATGAGCTTGAGTCAAATACAGGCCCGGGCCTGTATTAGAGGATTTACGGTATGTTGTAAAAGAAGCTCCTGAATTTATATTCATGCATAGTCGACTAAAACACCCCCACGTAGTGGTTACCTGCGCCTCATCAGGAGAGCTCTCAGCAGGGCGTCTCGATCACTGGGGCGGATTTCGTTCTTGCTGAGGAGCTCATCGACTATTTTCTCAGCCACAGCAGACAGAGTGCTGGCGTTCATGTCAAAGATGATCGCGCCTGAGGACAGAGGGTTGAGGTATCTAAACTGGTTCAATCAACAAGACCCAGGAAAGTCTCATCTGTACACGTGCATGTTTTCATGATGTTTCATTTGAATCACCTGAGCTCAGGGTTCTGCGGACTTGGAGTAAGCTCCTGAAGGTGAGGTAAGAGACATGAGAAGGACCCCACTTTCCCGTAGCAGAGTCAAGGTTCTCCTCATAGCCCACCCATCGGCCGGTCTCCTGCCAGACGTTACCCTGGAGCTCATTCAGCTCAACGTAGGCCTGTGGTTATACCATAAGGTTCAACATATAAAACGATAATGGTAAAAATTGTAAAGTTAAATATAAAAGCACAGACTAACTTGAGCATCCCCTCTTGTGGTGGCATTGGTGTTGAGATTAAGAAAAGCTTAAACAACGAGACGAAGAAGTGATTAATGTGAGAACACAGATAGATGAGTCAATCTAATCAGCTAATCGCAGAGTGGTTCACCATCTGAATCACTGGGAATGACGATGGCTTCAGGGGGTGCCTCATAGTCCTCCTCTTCCTCCTTTTCTTCCCTTGTCTTTTCAGGATCATCGATACAACTCTGATCTGGTAAAGTCCTGATGATTTGAATAAACAAAACAAAACATATTTCAGATGCATTAAGATAAAAATGGCACGAGTGCACACCCTTCAGTCTCAAACTAGCTGCTAAAACCAGAAGTTATGATTTGGAAAGATGTGCAGTACAGCTACATCGCCACTAGATGGCAGGCATACACAAACTTATCTGCAGTGTTCTTATCTTGATCATCATAGGAGGCCTCATGAGTGAGTCTAGACCACAGATAGGTTTAAAATGCAGAAGAGCTGGCTGTAGCCCTGTTCCTGACGTCTTGCTTGTTTATTTGTTGTTAAGCTATAAATATTTGATTTAAAAAGCAGACAGCTTTCACTTTAGCATCTCTTTCTTCAGACAGATAAATGACCTTCACTACAGTGTATCATTCATCCATTCACACACTGATGGTGATAGGCTGTGGCATAGCCACAGCTGGCCTGGGGCGCACTGGCAGAGGTGAGGCTGCTGAGCACATGTGTCACTGGTCCTTCTGACCGCCACCAGCAGAGTTCAGGCTAATTAGTTAAGTGTGCTGAACACGACTTTTAAAACACGTACTTCCACTGTTTAGTTGCATTCTTGTAAATTGATTATAAAAATCTACATTGCACTATGGGTAAGGCTATTTGTCACATCCATAAAAAAGATTTTGTAAAAATTTTTTTACAGCACCTTAAAGTGCTTTTGCATGAAAAAAAGGAATGAAACTTTTAATTATTAGTTTTGTCTGAACACACACTCATTTACCGTTCAACACTAATTGGATTATGAAGATGTTCGATTCTAACTTTTCTTCTGTTGAAAAGTCTCCTGCTATTTGCCAGTTTTCCTCATGATTCGAGTAATTTATAAAATCCCAGCATTTCCCATAATTCGAATCACCATTACACTGCAAACCCAAATGTTGAAAATAATCAAATATATTGAGTAGGTGACACTCATAAAAAAAGTTTTTAGAACTCAAATGTGTTGAATTAGTTCAATCTTCTCCTTGTTTTAAGTACATAGAACTCAAACATTTTAATTAATCTGAAAATATATATATTAGTGAGCATAACTGAAATAAATCTATAAAGAACAACTTAACTTGAATGAGTAAAATGAACTAATTTGAAATAATTTATAATTTTATGTTTCTATATTATTCTATTCATCTTTATGTCAACTTAAAGTGTGTCTAATAAACAGACTTATATATTTCTTAAAATATTTGTGGATCTATAGGAAAAACCAAGCACAAACAAGCAATTTTGGTTGATTTCAGGCACAACAAATAACTGGTGGGTAATTATGTTTTTAGTTATTTTGTTCTATTTTGGGGTGTTTATGCGTGTTTATCGTGGGGCATTGTTGTTCTTAGTTATTACTTCATTCAGTGCTGAAAATGTGGTGTTACTTTTTGTATCATGTTGCCACCATAAGTGAGGAGGTTGGTCAAAGGAATGACCACCCTGTGCCGTTCCACTTTAATTAATACTGTGGTGGTTCACACTTGATGATTTCGACTTGGCTTTGCATGCAAGTTCACTCACTGGCAGGGTGTGTGAATCATGTGCTGATAGCAACTTACCTTGGTTAGTGTAGTACAACAATTTTTGAGTTATGTCAACTTATTAAGTTTGAGTAAAAAATATTAACATTTTAAGTATATTTTCCAAATAATGAGTTGAAAAATGTTGAAAATCTTGAGTGAATTACTCCCTAATTATAAGTTGAGGAACGTAAACATTTTTAAGATAACACTGAGATAATTTAGGGCAACTGCAAATGTAATGTATATTTTCTGTAAATTTAAAATATTTAAATACATCACTTATATATTTTTGTGTAATCTGTTACAAAAATTTTTTTTGAGTTCTGTGACCTTAAAGTTTACAGTGTATGCATCACATTTCAGATCGATTTTGCTTGATTTTAGCAGCAGCTTGTGGTCTTGTGGCCCATCGGTTAGGCGGGGTTAGCGACATGTACGTTCTAATGGGTTAGATTGTGTGCGTGCTAGAGGAGCTGGGCAATGACAAAGAAAAGAATCACAAACTGCCTACAAACTCTATTTCATATTATTATTCATAGATATTATTAAGCAATCTCTATCATCTTATCAGAAACAAGGTGCAGAGTATCCCAGGAAGCCGTTAGAGAAAACAAGTTTCGATGTTCTGAGAGACTTACAGTCTTACAGGAGAAGGAAAGGCGGGGTCATTATCCCCACAGGACACGTCACTGCCCTACAGCGGAGGAAAGTTAAAAAAAGAATAGCTGTCAGGTAGAAATAAATATTTGTTTTAAAATTCATTAAATCATAATAACCATCCTTTATGATTAAATCAAACACTTTAAGATGTTGGATTTAAAACACAAACCAACCTCATCAAAGCTGAAGTGGTTCTCCATGGGTATTGAATGTCTGTCTCAACGTTCAGCTACTTAACGCATTCCCTGAACAGGAAAACAAACAAATCAGCACACAAAGAATGATATGATTTATTTATGACACCCAAATGCTGATCTTCACCAAAACCTACGCATGACAGAGGACCCATTGGGTCCAACTTGATTGGATTGATATTCGACAAACTATTCACGGTGTTAGGTAAACCTGTCTGGTTGTCTCAATGTTTACAATTACAACTAAAGTCTCCAACTGATAAAACCTATTTTGAGCTTTTTTGCACAAAAATATTGATAAAAAATACCATCATGAGTTGGACCCAAAGATTGTCTGCAGAGCAGCAGATAATCAGTTAACCGTTGACTATTTGAACTGCAATAGGGTTTAAATAGAAGACTTCAGAGTCTTATCTTTGGGTTACACCCTTCATCCAGACACATATGTGGTTTCTTCAGCAGCTGTAGGACAGTACTTTTTGAATTTGCATATTTCAAGTATTTGATATTTCACAAAAGCATTTTTGTAAAGGGTAATTTCTATCTATGTATGCTGTAGCTGCACATATGTGAAGGTAATTAATAATGGTTGCAGTGTTAAATACATTCTTAAATACAAGTAATTACACAAATAATATTTCATTTTACGATAAGTTGATCATCTGCAGAACTCAAATAGTAAATTTATTTGGCATAAAAAAGAGGAAGTTTGGTGTTTTTACATTAAAACAGGCCAAATGACAAAATTCTAACAGCATTAAAATGTATTTATTTTAAATTTGTTATAAATCTGCTTTTTACATTTTCAAAGAGAGCAAAAAGTAGAAATCTGGTCACAATTTACTACACCAAACATTTTTCTTCCTTTTTCCCCTCAAGCCAAAGTTCAAAGAAAAATGATTTTCCTTCTTATCTCCTGACTTCCTGTTGAAATATTTCATTCTAGTTAGATATCTAGCTTCTGCTCCATCAGTGCTACAAAGTCAGTGTAACTCCAAACCCAAGGAGGCCACACCCTTCCTTACCTGTATGCAGGTACTCCCACCTGGACCCCACAACTGGAAACAGGAGGATCAGTGCTCTGCCTGCCTTGCCAAGCTCAGCGACAAAGTGAACCGGGACAAACGAAAAGATGAGTACAGTGATAGACCCTGAGGAGCGGGAACACCCACATGAAAGTACGTCGGCAGTCATTTGCAGTACCCCACAACCCCTCTGGCTGCCCGCGCAGCAGGGTGTATGACACAAACATCTCTATCTGGACAAGACACCTTGAGACAGGGATATCCCAGCCCTAATTTGTCTGCACCACCCTCTCTGCATGACCCAAGGGCAGAAACAACCCGAGCCGGGTCATGTCAGGAGGCCACGCGTGGAGGGTAGCGATGGGGGCGAATGGCAGTATCACACGGAGAGCATCTCTGGACGTCACCTTGTTTACTAACTGGGGATTCCCTCATTAAATTAGTCAGAGATGGAGGGGGTAGCCCCAAGTGTGATGTAAAGATATCTAACTCAGCTTTATAAAAGTTCAGCCCTGAAACCCACCAGATGTGAGAAAGGAGCAAAGATGCAGCACCTCCTTCCTCCGCCGCTGGCTGCAAGTCAAGCTGTTTTCGGATGACAGATACCAACACAGACCACCAAAATGAGGAAGACAATTAGATTTATTCAAGTTATTTAAAAAAAGAGCAAAACTCCAACACATCTGGAACTGCTCAAAAACAAGATGGTTCCTGCAGCTCATGACGGTGTCGCTTGAGTTGACTGAATAATGAATGCGTAGTTTGAAGGCTTGTTTAGGATAAAAAGCACCATCATCATTTAGAAGTCATGCTGAAATTAGAGTTTTGTGAAACGTGTAGACTCCATCTGTGTAGCTTGGTGTTGAACAGGAAACAATGAGAACATTTCACTTTGCCTCAACCGTTCTGCTTTGTCTCAGCTCACCTGCGGGTTTCCACACACACTCACTGGCCATTTCATTAGGTATGCATGTGGTAGCGTTAGGGTTAGGACTTTTATAAGTTCAAATGCTGCAGCTGAGTTTAGGACGTATTCTTCCAGTTTCGTATCCTGTAGGTGTCAGGAGTACCGCCCAATACCCGCCACGGAGCCACAAAGCCACCAAGGCCCTTCTACTTCTGATGCTCTGTTTAAATTTCAGCACGCCATCTTCACCCTGTCTTGATGCCACAAACACTAGATGTATGCCATTTGGTTGGCTGATTAGGTCATTGTGTCAACAAACTATTTACCAGACAGATCTAATAAAGTTCCAAATGTAATGGGCAAAAATATTAATGTGGTATCCATTCAGTCTCTGTCGTCTTTCAAGTGGCCCAAAGTCTCTCTTATTCTGCTGCTCCAGCACAAACCACATCACTAAAGCTCTGATCAGGTGACATGTTATCTCAACAATACCTGCTACTATCACAAGGGTGTTAGATTTAAAAAGCATTGATTAATATTTGGCATCACTGTTCTGCTGACAGTCAATTGAAACTGCAATCCAGAGGGTGGAGCATGGCTCAGAAAAAGTGCATTATGATTTTTGATCAGGACTGAGTCAGTTCACTGTAGATGTCCAAGTTTTAAAATGTATTTAAAATGGTGGAACACTCATTTAATCAACATATTTGCAGCAGTCTGCAGTAGGAATGAATACCTTGTAAGTCATACTCAGGGGAGCAAAAACACACTGGTGCACCTGTTCCAGGAACTAGAAGTGAGCTACATCACAGCTGAGCTTCAAAATGCAGGATTTGGAGTGTTATTTCCTGATATTTGAACATCTCTCCTCTGATTGGATAACACTAACGTGACTCTACCACTGACTTGCAACGTTGATGTTTTATCTCCAAAAATAACACAAGCCTGGAGGAGCTTCTGCTACGTGGTGAAGTTGCTAATGCTAACTGTTAGCTTCGAAACATTCTCAGAGTGACTGATTATAATCAGAAATAGGATTTTAAAAAGGATTTTTCAGTGTTCCACACCTTTAAGGCTGAATATTGTTATTTAGCAAATCAAAAACACAAGAAATGTTATTTTTTGCACAATGAAATTATGGACAACGATCAGGAATTCTTAATAATCTATTTGTTTATGTTTGTGTTTATTTCCACTTCCAATTTATAACGTATAGGGCATGTTGTGATCTTTGTGCATCAGTATATTGTTTTGCCTAATCATAACTAAAAAAATGTATTCGTTTCTTTAGTCCAATGCCCGTGCAAACTGTTCCTTATTGAGCAATATTCATGGACAAGCTTAGAAACCCAACAACTGCTCCATAAATCAAGGGTGTGAGGTTCTAAATACATGGTGAAATATCTGAAGGAACATCTAAAATAGTCATACGAGAGTAATAATGTTTCCCACACTGAGAGGAAAACTGTGCGGCCCAGCTGGAGACATATTAGTTATCGCTGATCAGAGCAGCTATCTGCTGAGCCCATGTGTCTCAGCCTACAATGTACGGACACTCCCTCTCTTCAGACATTTCTGGTTGCATGTTGGTCAAGGTCCAATAAACCTGAAGGCACAAAAACAAAATTTTACATTAGTTATCACGAAGCGTGAAAAAAGGGCATTTCTGTCAACACTACAAGAGAAAGTGATAAAATGAAGACAAAATGTGAACACACTGTATGAGTTAAGTGTCAATCAACATTCACACATGCTCAAAAATATGTTCAGTTGACCTGAATCATAGCTGGAACCTATATCTGCTTAAATAAAGATTATTATTGTGTAGAAAAAAGTCCAGAGTATAGAAAAACCCAAAATGATCTTTTAATATTCCTTTTTCTGTTTGAATGACTAAAATGTCACATATGAACTCTATCAGCGATGCAACAAGCAGGCTACACTGGGTTATCACTGAGAACCAGAACCAAAGACCCACCTAGTCCTTCTACATCAGGCATGTCCAAAGTGCGGCCCGGAGGCCATTTTTGGCCCTCCAAGCCATTTTAATATGGCCCCCACTTGAATGATGAATTTTGTCTCTCCAATAGGATGTTGATGTAGATCGCCACTTTCTAACAGGTTTATGTTCTGATTTTCAGTCATAACCCTGTTTTGGATTTCTTTTTGAACAGTACAAACTAAAGAATTTACATCAAATAATGTTTATATTTTTAAATTAAGAAAGTCACATTCTTGTGGCCCCCATTGACTTCAAACATGACTTTTTTGGCCCTCGTCATATAACTCCTTAGAGACACAGAAACACAACCCGCATCTTTATTTAGTCACTTTAAATAAATATTGTGGCGGCCCTGCCACTGATAGGCCGGCAAGGCCACATTGCACTCTGGGGGGGGGGGCGGTAAATTGGGTTTGTTTATTCAGTTTATGGTGTTCTTAGGGTTATTTTGTTCGGGGTTATGTTAGCGTTGTTTGTTTCAGTTCAGAGTTCATGCTGGGTTGTTCTTGTCCGGTGTCTGTTGGCACCGTGAGTTAAATGTATGTGTGGGGGGATGAAAAGGGGAGCCATCCAGCTATCAAAAGTGTTCTATGTCTGCCACCTGTCAACTCTTCTTTGCTGCTTCACACATACCCCGCCAGAGGGCGGCACAGACCAGTACAATATAGATTTTTATTCATCAAAATGATTTTATAATGATCATCATTTGTTTTATTGTTTTTAATTTCACCTCTGAGATTGTTTTTAGGTGCAGCACTGCTGCTAACTCACCTTTGTGAAATAAACATTTTCAGGACATTCGGAGCAGAATTATCTAGAAAAAACCTTTTACTAAAATCTGTGTGTGTGTCATGAATGAGTCTCTTTTCACAACTCTGTGCAAAGTTTAAACCAGCCATTTAAAACTTGCTTTCATGTCATAAAAAAATCAGTAGTCATTGTTTTAAAAGCTGAATAATAACTTTGATCCAAAAGGCCAGTCTATACATGTTAGATCTATGATTAGCTGGTGAGCTACTTGGCTACATGCATGATTTGTATTCCGTTTAAATGAAACTACTGCATGCAAAAGTAAAAATTTCCCAGATATTTTATTTCACTATTCAAAATAATTCACTAACAAATGTAATAATTTTTACAGTTTAATGAATTATTTAAAGACCTAACACTGCACTTTCCCCCAAGCAGCATCTCTTCCATCAAATACTTGTGTGACTCTCTGGCTGAGGAAAATATGTCTGTTTAGTTTAGCGCCCTCTAGTGTAAGCATGTTTTATTGGAGCATTGTGAAAAGCTTTGCTGGTTTGTTTTTGAATGGTTGATAAATTCTCTTTGAAAAAATATAGGGTGACCATATTTCCATTTCCAAAAAAGAGGACAAGAGATCTGTGCCTACTGATGACATCCCACTACGGCAACGCCACACAAACCACGTTAGGACCCATTTTTTTCCATGTGTAAAAGCTAAAATTAATATCGGATTTTGCCAACAAAAAGGCTCTAAAACAATTCATATGTAAATTTTTTGCATATTTATTGCAAAATCTCATTTTTCTGCTGCTTTGGTGCTGCAACAACGTTTTATTATTAAGAAATTATTATGCCTTTTGTTTTACTACAGCATCGGTAAAGCTTCCTGTGCACAGATTATTAAGGATGCTTATTTCAGCTGTGAGATTAGACGATAGGGTCAATAAAAACAAAAATAGTTTGTCATGGACTCCATGGAAACTTTGAGAGAATCCGCATAGTGGCTTTAAAATGATTTTGTTACTGACAGATGTTTGTGAGTTTAGAAAAGAAGCAGATGAGACGGCGTGTCCGACGATTTTGTTTTTCGTCGCACAACGTTAGAACACGTCAGTAATGTCTGAGGTGTTTTATATGTATTTAATACTCCTGGACAGGGTAGGAATTACACCGAGGCTTCTGGGGGCACCCAGTGATGGGGGTGGGGGGTTCCGTTTAACCTTGGCCCCATCGACATATATACTGGACAATTCCTTTCCATAGGCTCCAATAATAAGTTTTCAAGCCAAAATGGGAGGTTCCCACCACCGCCATTTTGACCGTGTCACAGGTTCCGTCAAGCCCAGATTATTCCAAAAAAGGGAAGAGGTGGAGCTGAGGGTGGGGCTGTAAGGCTGGGATCAAATGACGACACCCGTGGAACTGAAGCGATGTAGCTTCAAGCTAACCCAAAGCTAACACGGAGGTGGGAGCTAAGCTAACCGAGGTAGCTATCTAGCTACAACCGGAGTTAACTGTGCATAACACCGGAGCTTCTAAGTCAGAGATACACTGGGCTGACCGCTGGGTAAAACCGGGTGGAACACAGAGGTCTCCCGAGAGCTCCACAAGCTGGCAGCTGCGCAGCAGACAAGCGCCGCTGCGATCAGAGATGCGCAGAGCTGCTGGGAGGGGACCATACCAATAGTCGGAATCCAGCTCCACCAATATGTTATATTCCAACCCATTTTCTAAAATGCAGCGTTATGTTAAATGCACTGGGTTATACCCTATTACATGTACATTTCATGGTTAAATAGTACATGTTAACATGTAAGCTCAGCTAGTGCAAGAGCGGCAGTGACCTAAAATCATCGACATAAATACATAAATATAATTTTACTTACCGAAATAAATGAAGTGGAGACTCCTTGGACGCTCTATTAGTGCAATTAATGCCACAGCAAGTCATTTTGACCAACAATTGCACAAATAACATCCACAAGGAATTCCAAATGCTACAACTACTGGTCTAAGTTGAGAGACTGAAAATTGCGGAACAGTTTTAAGGTGTGCCCAACGCTCAGGCTGAGGCCTTTCCCCGGAGCTAGCTCTGTGGTCACGTGGGTCTGATGCTCATTAATTATTCAGAATTTTAGGCTTTTAACACACTTAAACAGAAGAGTGACAAAAAAATTCACCCCCCTCAGAGTTGTCACGAGTGTAAACTAGATCTATTAAACCTAAAACCTGTTTTGGAACCAGGCTGTAAACATGTTTATTTCTGCTGTGAAATTGGTATTTTTAACATGGGAGTCAATGAGGATTTGCTCGCTTCTGACACCAGCCCCCAGCGGATGAGGGTGGAACTGCAATTTTTGTCACTTCCTGTTTTGCTTCATATCCAGACCCTAATTAGGGGGGCTTGCTTGGCCCCCATAATGCCTTGAAACGGCCCTAGGTGTGTGACTGAGTTTTGAAGGTGATCTGATTCAGAATGTATAAATATTACATGTGTATAACTTGTTGTTTTATAAAACGCGTAGTGGACGAAAATCTACCTACATTTAACTTTTCAACACTTGATTTTGTTTTCTTGTTGTTATGTGACTATTTTCCTCTCTGTCTCTCATCAATCCCTGCTCCTGGATGAAAAACCGGACAGAGAGTGAAAAGTGGACAAGTCCGGGGTAAAGAGGACGTGTGGTTGCTCTAAAATAATTTTTTTTAAACACTCAAGATTGATACATAACTCTCAGTTTCTGTTTAATTATGCCACTGAAAGACATGTTAACATGAAAACTGGTCTACGGAGCTACTGGATGGCTACTTCTATCAGCTGAGGAGCTGTCTAACAGGACCACCACACGTTGCTTCTCAGTGTCATCGAACTTGCAAAGCAAATCGCAGAAGCTCAGAACAACAAACACACCCAGTTAGGAGACAGACCAGGAAGCTTGTAAAAACTTGTTGCCTGAAACCTGTTTCATAAAGAACCAAATGGATACCAACTACTGCTTAAGCTGCTTTTACAGCCAAGTCATTGAGACAAATAGAAAAATAGGCTGATGTCACGGTGAACCAGCCAGACCAGTGAATAATGGTTGTCAAAAGATTTGTTACCAGTGTTTAAACTACAAACTTAAATATGAAAAATGAATTGCTCTAAATTTGAATGTTTAAATCGCATTTAATCATATTTATTACAAAGAAACCCAGTAACAGATCTGCGTTTACAGACATCACTGCTCAGGTTTTCTCCATTTTTATCCAATCCTTTAACATTCAATAGAAGAACCTAACTGCTCGTTAAAACTAACAAACAGAAGCTCATAATGAATGCATGCCAGGAAATCAAGCTTAGGTATGAGCTCTCTCACACTCCCTCCCTGTCTCGGCTCCTATGAACGAAACTCCAGGAATGGATCCTTCGTGCCATAACCTTTTAGATGTGAAGCTACAGCAATCATTGACATCCTGAAGTCCCACATGGGGGCAGAGAGGGGAGCCAGTTGTCAGCAGGCATGAAAACCCATCAGTCCGGTCAGAAGGATTCACTCCAGCTGGCTTTAGCGAGGCCTGGGAACGAACCACAGGTGAACTGGTCCTCTGTGATGATGATGCTGGTGTTACAGCAGACCAGGGGAGAGTTACATGATGGTGCATGAGTCACCGACAGTGGTGATTTCCTGCAAAGGTTTTCCATCAAGAGTATTCATGACTTGTTGCAGAATCTGTGGCAGGAAATACAAAACTATAAATAAAGGCCAACTCGGTGATTTAAGTCATTAACCCTTTGATGCATGAATTATGAAATCTTCAACCATGATTTTTTTTAACAATTTATTTGATTCATCTTTAGGTGTGAATGAAACAAATTTTAACAAATATTTTTTGTAAAATTTTATAATTTACATATAATTTATTATATATCCACCTCAGTGGACAGCGTCCATTCTGAACATGAAATATGGTGGCTTGGCTTACTGAAGTCCAAATGGAGGTGCTCAAATGCAATAAAGTCTTCATCAGCTGTGCTTAATAGCAAAAATGAATAAATAACAATTTTGAGTACCTGTCCACTGTAGTGACCATTATGCATCAAAGGGTTAATTGTGTTTATTACTCACATCCTCCGCTTTTGGGAAACCAGCTCTCTTAAGCTTTGAGAAGACACGCTGCTCGTTAATCAGGACTTTAAAGCTGCCTGTATTTTTAAAAAGGGGGGAATAATATGGAGCTCAATCTTTATTGTAATTGTATGAATCAGTGACTTAATATTAAACATGTGTTTTATAACTTTAACAGTTATTTACCTCTTCTTCCCACAGAGCCAGACACATCCATTTCAGGAAACTTGGACTTAATTTGCATCGTGAGCTCCTGAAAACGGGGATAGTATCCTCATCCTCCACTGAAAATTGAATGCCCGTGTTGCTTTGATGAGATTTTCAGCTTCTCCTCTTTTATAGCCAGAGGTAGAAGTGGGCAGAGCTTCATACGGAGCACAACTTGATGTAAAACAAAATCACAATAAACCAGAAACAGAGGAAGAACATTTAGTGGGTGATGTTACAGACAATCTAAAGTTAATGTTACCGTAAAACTGTTTCATGCTGAAAACTAAAGAAAAAGTTACTCAACAGATATTTTTCATTCATTTTTTAATATCTTCATCCAAAGTTGTGAGAACCGATAAAACATGACAACATAAAAGATAATAATTAGTCATAACAGTTTTCTCAGACACCATTATCATGGTTCCATGCTAAATGTTATACCATGAGACGTTCATGACCATGTTAAGATGTAATGCAAATGTTATTTTGCATTAAGGAAACTCGTCCAGATACTCTAATATTAGGACAGAAGGGAAGCATAAATGCTTTTGCTAATACTGGACTGTTGGTTTTGTATTTTTTTTTAAACATTCTCAATCTTTTAGCCCAGATCTTTCACTTTTGAACACGCCTTACAAGTGTGTGCCCTGTGGTTCATCCAGTTGGTTAACATTGCTTGAAACTAGCAGGGTCACAACTGACACAGATGCAAATTTTCAAGATACTCTTCACATTAAAAGTCCTGTTTTTGCATTATGCAAACCTCTGTGAGGCAGCTAACTTGGGCAATGGAAGCTTTCTGCACTGCAAAAAAACCCGAGATCAGATTGTCCTATGAAAAGCGCCGATCCTAATGGTGCATCCAAAAATACTGAAAGCCTCCTGTTTTAGAGCAACCCGATGAAGATTCTGTAAAAATACAGAAAACTAATAACTTTGCATTCATCTGCTTGGATGCAGACATGGTGACATGAAAGTGCTTCAAGTCAAGGGACTGACTTTAGGGAAACACTGAATGTTCTGCCATCATGTCAGTTTTTATCACCTCCTGTTGGACCAGTTTTTGGTCATGTTTTCATTAACTCGATGACGCAGCAGTTTGAGGCAGTAGTTGGGAAACAAAGCTGGTTAGATGAGATCATTTCCGTCTGATGTGAACGCATAGGGACAATACCATCCAACATGTACAACACACACATTAAAATGTCAGCTCTGTTTTACAAGCCTACATTTTTAGAGATTATTCACATGGATTAGCATTCACTTGAGCATCTATAATTGATTGTACATTGTGTTTGTTTAAACAGTTATTTTGTGAATGCTAAACAAACTTTGGGATTACACCCTCAATGAAGTCCCACCCTAAGACGGAACTGACCCGACAAACACAATGAAGGGAAGGAGCTCCCAGAAAAAGGAGAAGAAGGTAAAAAAAAATCTTGTACTGTAGCTGAGATTGGACAAATATTTCCCATCAACACTTCAGTGTGCAGGGAGTAAAGGTCAGTGGTGGAGCACTTGACTGCAGCTCAAAAGGTCTTTGGCTCAAATCCAGGTACCTTCCCTTTCTTCTGCAACAAATAAAGCTGGGAGACAAGTCGTCTGGGATTAAAACTCTGTGTGTACTTGTCATACAGTCGCATATTGTAATCAATACTCATCCTATGTTAAAATGTCTGCATCAGTACAAAACCAAAAACAAAAAACTTCACAGCTTATGGTGAACAACCAGCGTACTGTTGAAAACAGATCACATGAGATTACTATTGACTTTCTATATTTTAATTATCATGCCATACCATGTGTCTGATTTTGGGAAAAAGCTTAATAAAATGTGTTTTTTAGTTGGATAAGCACCTTCCTCATTTCGGAAGGTTGCAGGTTCGAGCCCCGCTCAGTCTGTCGCTGTCGTTGTGTCCTTGGGCAAGACACTTAACCCACGTTGCCTGCTGGTGGTGGTCGGAGGGACCGGTGGCGCCAGTGCTCGGCAGCCTCGCCTCTGTCAGTGCGCCCCAGGGCAGCTGTGGCTACATTGTAGCTCATCCCCACCAGTGTGTGAATGTGTGTGTGAATGGGTGAATGACTGATTGTGTTGTAAAGCGCCTTGGGGGGTTCCAGGACTCTAGAAGGCGCTATATCAAATACAGGCCATTTACCATTCCTCAGTAGAAATAAATGCACTGGGGTGGAATGGAGACCCATCCAAGATGGCTGCTGGTCACTATGGCAGCACCAGTCCGAGGTGAGTCTACGTATTTGATTTCTGTGCTGATGACTGTGCTCCTGTAAACACTGAGCCAAAATCAACTGCTGGACCTCACATTCTTCCTCTGACAAACACAACCTTACAGCACTGACTCCCTCTGTCAGCCCCGTGCTGAACCAGCTCCTGCCAGCCCTTAGTAAGCTCATTTCTCTCGCTGAAATGTGGCATCCTACAACTGTCCAAGGATCTTAAAAATTTGTCGATAAGGGAATCTTGTGATTGTAAAGTGATGGGGTCAGGTATGCACAACCTCTGTAGTTTCCAGAAACAAAAAAGTGAATAAATCTCATGTTATGATTTAAAAACAGTTACCACTGGCACATCTGTAGGGGGTATAGCTCAGTGGTAGAGCATTTGATTGCAGATCAAGGGGTCTCTGGTTCCCTAATGAAGACCAGGAGGCTGGAGCACATCACTCCTGTTTTTGAATCACTGCATTGGCTCCCCGTATGTTTCAGGATCGATTTCAAAATGCTTTTAACGATTTTTAAGTGTGTAAACAGTCTTGGGCCTTCTTATCTTTCAGAACTGCTTATACCGTATGAACCCACGCAGTCTCTGCGCTCCTCTGGCAGCCGTCTCCTTGTCATCCCTAAAGTCAGGACACACACTCACGGCGAGGCGTTCTTCCAGTTCTACGGCCCTCGCCTCTGGAACGAGCTGCCAGGGGACCTCAGGGCCGCAGAGAACATTCATGTTTTTAGAAACAGGCTCAATACCCATCTTTTCATCTTAGCTTTTAACTGATTACTATCACTTTTTAAATAATTAAATAAATTAATTAGGTTATTTATTTATTTTATGTATTCTTTCCTTATATGTGCTATTTTTAAACAGTTTTTTTTACCATAGATTTATGATCAACATTATTTTAATATCTATTAACCTTTTTATATTACAATTCTCCTTTTAGCTCTTATGATTTTATATTTTATCCTTAATTTAAACTTTTTCCAGTGTTTCCTCTGTGGGAGCCCTCTGCCCCGGGGGCGGTGGTTGACTGTGGCGGCCTGGGTGCTTTCCAGGTGTGCCTGGGTGGAGGTGGGGGTCTCCGCCCCCCCCCCCCCCCCCCCTGCCCTGTCGGTGCCTCGGCTGCGGCTGTGGATCTGCTGCTGTTGGAGTGGATGACTCTCCTGATGGTGTTTCCTTATCCTTATCTTAGCTGGTCTGGCTCATCTGATCTCAGTCCATTGTGTTTTTTCAATGGGGGGGGGGGGGGGGGGGCGTGTGTGTGCATGTGTGCTGGAGGATGAGTGTTGTGAAGGGGTTTTTATTGTCAGACTGTTTTTAAAATTCTGGGTGTGGGAGGGAATGTGGGTATGCAGGGCCTTTTTAATTTGTTAAGCACTTAGATTTGCATGCATTGAATGATTAAGTGCTATATAAATAAAGTTTGAGTCTGGTTAAATCCAGGTGCCCCCTTAATTTTTTTAATTCAGCCTAAAATTATTTTACGGTTAAACTGAGATTGCTGGAGTTCTTATCTCGACTCAAGTCAACCCAAAGACAAAAACAAGACTGACAGTCCCTTTTAATCTGTGGTGTCCAATCCTACTTGACAGCCATCCATCCATCCATCCATCCAATTGTCTCACCACTCGTAGGTGGGGCCAATGGGGTTGGGCTAGATATAGTTGGACTCACCTCAATGCATGGCTCTGGCTCCAGAACTAATTACCTTCAGATGGGTTGGACTACCATTCTGGAGTTGCCCTAAATGAGAGGCGTCAAGCAGGAGTGGGCATACTCGTGATACACCGACGAGCAAGAAAGTAGCCTCCCTCCACCTATGTGTGGGTTGACGAGTCTTGACTAATGTTTGTGCTTATGCACCAAACTGCAGTTCAGGCTACCCACCCTTTAAGGAGTACCTGGTGGGGGTGCTGGAGAATGCTCCATCAGGTGACTCCGTCGTTCTCCTGGGGAACTTCACTCCTCATGCAGCATGAGGATTTATGATATGATTGACACTACATATTAATTATGACCAATAAGATGTGATGATTCCATATAAATATGAAATATCAACCTGATTGATCTTTGAATGTTTAATCAGAAGATTCTAGGGTTCTTTGCTTCTTCAGGGACCATAAACACACTTCGTATTAATTCAGACAGTCAGGTAAATAGTTTATAAAATGAATTTAATTCTTTATCCTAAACTAATAATTATACATGACAAGATATGAATAATGAGATGTGATGTAATGGATATGGAGTGGTTTAACGTGATGTTGTAATGGAAGCTAGATGTTTAGCAAAACCATTATTTGAGAGAGTTTGTGAAGTCTGGGTTGTAAAATCATTTGTTGTTTGTTTATAACCAGAGAGTTTATTTAAAAACCATCCGACGCAATCTGTGCCAAATCTACGCACCCTTTGGGTGGAGATTCTCGTTCGATCCAGGGGATCAAAAGGTCGTGCTGGTCACTGCCGGTGGAGTGAACCTCTGATATCAGGAACCCGTAGATAGCTCAGATAGGACTTGTCTAGTCTGAGATCTCCCCAGGTGACTGCAGGAAGCTGGAATGCTTGTTTGCATCTAAGGCTGCTTTTTGCCTCTTAGAAGAGCCGTTTGTCTGATATCAGCCGGAGCACTACAGAGGCTTTGACTGGAGGTCAAAGAGACGGTTTGAAAAATACTTGTTCCCGAATTGGCCGGTTCGAGAGTCAGCTAGGAACTGAATTAATCGGGAAGTAATTCTTGTTTTAACGAACTCTTTGCTTATAAAATCTGAATGCTCCATGTCTTGAGGGCTTACCAAAACATTGCTCAGAAGACACGCCTTCTTCAGATACAAAGATGTTTAACACTTTGTGAATGAGAATGTTGTAAAACTTTTATGTGAGGTATATATTACCTATCTGAGTGTAAACAATGATTAGCTTGTTAAATCAAACACATGCTGATCATAAGATCTGAAATGGATCATTATAAGATAAGGCTGCATGGTGGCGCAGTGGTTAGCACTGTTACCTCGCAGCACGAAGGTTGCAGGTTCGAAACTCGGCAGCGGCCTTTCTGCGTGGAGTTGCGTGTTCTCCCCATGCATGCGTGGGTTTCCTCCGGGTACTCCGGTTTCCCCCACAGATCACAACATGCCCTATAGGTTATAAATTGTAAGTCGCTTTGGATAAAAGCGTCTGCTAAATAAATAAACATAAACATAAGAGCAATACTCATTTTAAAGCCATCACTGGTTTAAGCACAGATTATTCAAACATTTGATTTAAACATCTTGTTCATTCAACACATATGATTATTTAAGCTTATGAGTTGTAAAGTCCTGTAGGAGCTTCGAGTAGGTTTGATATGTATTTAGGGTGAGGAATGCAGCAGCCAGGCTCGTGCATCAGACCTTGGGTGAGAATGTCCGTCTGAATGTTTTGTCTTCTTTATGTAAACAAGCACTGCGCGGAACCTTCTGGATTTGGAGGTCTGATAGATAGTGGGTTTATGTCTGCAAATGAAAGGCCATCCTGTGGTCAATTAGATGGTGAAAATTGACCCTTTGGTACGTAACATGACCTGGAGAGATGTCGTTGGGAGGAACGGCCCCAGTGATTTGAATCAGAGCTGTGTTTTGTTATTGGACTTACTGTATGTGCACGTCATGGGCAGTCCAAAATGAACACCATGTTCAAACATTAAGTTGTCTATATGTGCTCTTGACACCATGATACCTTATACCGCAGAATGACCAACTTTGTTGTTGTTTGTCTGATCTGTGGCAGCATGTCTTGGACACTCGAGTGAAGAGAGGGGCGGAGCTGTCAACCGACCACTTCCTGGTGGTGAATTGGCATTGACGGTGGGGGAGGATTCTGGTCTAAACGTATTGTGAGGGTCTGCTGGGAATATCTGGCAGTCTCCTGTCAGAAGGAGTATCAATTCCCACCTCAGACAAAATTTCGAACACGTCTGAGAGGAGGAAGGGGACACTGAGTCTGAGCGAGCCATGTTCTGTGATTTTCTTTAAAAAAGCCACCCTTTGCTCTGATTATTGCTTTGCACACTCTTGGCATTCTCTTGATGAGCTTCAAGAGGTAGTCACCTGAAATGGTTTTCCAACAGTCCTGAAGGACTACCTCTTGAAGTTCTTCAAGAGAATTCCAAGAGTGACCGCAAGCTTCCTGTAAATTTGTCAACAACTCTGTTAAAAAGTAAAAAGATATTTAGCGGCAGACCCAGAACAGATTAACCCTCCCACTGTCTTTATGGGTGACCCCGCAAGGAAAGTTGGCCATTGAGCATGGTTGATGGTTTATCCGTTGGGTCCATGTGGCAGGGGTGAGGAGTGAGCACCACCTCACCCCTGCCACATGGACCTCAAGAGATAAACCATCAATCCTGCTCAATGGCCAACTTTCCTTGCGGGGTCACCCATAAAGACAGTGGGAGGGTTAAAGAATGCATCTCAGAAAAAGTTTGCAAATATGAACGTTTATTCACCCGTGACTGAAGAAGTACAAAATGTGGAGCAAATGTGAACAAAAATGACAGGGAACAACGACAACAACAATAATAATAATAATAATAATGATACATTTTATTTAAAAGCGCCTTTCAGGACGCCCAAGGTCACTTGACAGGAAAAATACATTCAGTAAAATGCATTAAAACAACTAAAAACCACAATGAAGAAAAGAACATAGAAAAAAAAACTATTCAAATAAAATCAGAGGTCATAGGCAGATTTGAACAGGTGTGTCATGAGTCTGGATTTGAAAAGGGTGAAACTGTCAATATTTCTGATGTCTGGGGAGAGTGAGTTTCAGAGACGGGGAGCAGAGCAGCTGAAAGCTCTGCTCCCCATGGTAGTGAGACGGGCAGTAGGAACAGCAAGATGGAGGGCGGAAGATAATCTGACGGAACGGGAGGGGGTGGTAATACTTAAAAGATCTGAAATATATGGAGGAGAGAAGTTGTGGATGGCTTTGAAGGTATGGAGGAGAATCTTGAAGATGGACCGAAAATTAACTGGAAGCCATTGAAGCTGCTGGAGAACCGGGGTGATGTGGTGAAAGGCAGGTGTTCTGGTGATAATACGGGCTGCTGAGTTCTGGACCAGTTGAAGTTTATGAAGGAGTTTGTAAGACAGACCAAAAAGAAGTGAATTGCAGTAATCAAGACGGGAGGTGATGAGACTGTGGACAAGAATGGCGGCAGTGTGAGGGGTAAGGGAGGGGCGGAGACGGTTTATGGATCGAAGATGGAAATGGGCTGACCGAGAAACATGGGTTTAGAGGTGGCGACTACATGAAGAGGTGGAGGAGAATGAAGGACAAATTAGTAAAAATTTTTGTAAATTTGTATCAACACTATGAAATATAACACATTAGTAAATACACTATCGTGGACCGGATACATGAGTGCTAGGGTGGCATGATACCACAGAAAAGCGCTACCCCCTCTGTTGTCCTGGAGAATTGCTTTGAAACACTCGGCTTCTTGCGCAGAAGTTTGCATGTGAAAACCTTTCCGACACTCCTTGTGAGTCTCTCCATTGCAGAGCTCACGGAGGAGTATACATCAGGCTTTAGGCTCCCTCCCAGGGTGTCCTGGATTGGTGTCTTGGCTGCTGCCGTGGATCTACTGCTGTCAAGGCAGATGGCTCCCTTGATGGCGTGTCTTTCATTACCTGTTCAATCTGAGCTCAGCCTAGTGTTTACTGTGGTCTTTTAATGTGTTGTGTGTGTGTGTGCCTGGGAATGGTTTGTGAATTGGGGATGAAACAGTCATAATTGTTTTTAAGTGTTGGAAAGGGAGGGAATGTGGGTTATATGGGTCATTTTAATCTGTTAAGCACTTTGTGTTGCTCCCGGTGCATGAAAAGTGCCATATAAATAAAGTTTGATTTGATTAGGCTACTTCCCCCGCAGCCCGACACTGGATAAGTGGTTGACAATGAACGGATAGAAGGCATCCTGCTGATTTTAGAGGTTCCTCCGTTTTAACACAACTTAATTTTAATCAGTTTGTGTTTAACAGGCTTCTGAATCAGGTGTGTTCATTCAAAATGACTTTTTTTTTTCATTTCTGGGAGGAAATATATGTTTACTCTGTGGGTTTATTTCCTATATTTCATGTTCCATATTTCTTTATCCACAAATACAAATACCCTGTACTTTATGGAAAATATGTCAGGCTAATTTGAATGATTGATTTTGTTGCATTTTCTGATGTTATTTGATGATTTATACATGTAAATGTTTTGATTTGTGCCTACTTTTTATGAACGCACCTTCCAGTTTTAAAAATCAGTAAAACTTTGATTTAAAAGAGTTTGGTACTTTTAGGCATTTTCCTTTTTACTCCTACTCATTAGAGGTCAGGTTGTAAAGCAACAGGTTAGGAGAGAGATGTTGATCTAGCCATACACTCCAAGGCATTCCCGAACTAGAACGTTTTAAAATTCATCCAGTGAGTTCTAGGTGTCTGCAAGGTGTCACGGATCAGGAAAAATGACCAGGTGCTTGTGCCACCGGACCAATAGACCATCTCCTGCTTCATTCTTGCATCAGAAGTGAATAAAACACTAATTATCTCTGTTTAAGGCAGATTCATTCCCAAATTGATTGAAAAAGTCCACCTGTCTATGGTTAAGAGTAAAGACTTTAGACTCACAACAGTCTCTCTTCCCATCTGCTTCACACAGGAAGCATAGCTCAGTGGTAGAGCATTTGACTGCAGATCAAAAGGTTCCCAGTTCAAATCTGGGTGCTTCCTTAATTAAGGAGAATGTTATCAGTATTTAGCTGAGGAAATGCAAATGCCGTTTTCCTAGCAAGAGGACATTGGCTTAGTCTGTTACAGGACACATCAGACGCTTCACAACACATCAAGCTCCTCTAGCAGGTCATGAGAGTCACAATAATTATTCATCTCAAATGAAAAATTCTGAAAATCTTAATTACTGTTAAGTATAAAGGACTGCAGCAAACAATTAAAAAAATAGCCAATAACATATTTTAAAGTTAAATATCAGACTGAGTAGTATCAGTGTTGCTATTGTTGGTGTGACCACAGGGTGGCGCTGGTACTCCAGCAAGTTTTCTGCACAGTCATCCTTACCCCAGAAGTGGTTTCTATGGGAAAGAACTGGTTGCTGTTGCTAGACATCAGCTTCACCCAAAGGACAATTAACAGAAAATCTGGGGAAGAGTTTACATGTGAATTTAGAACAGATGACAACCACTGTACGTAAACTTTTGACTTTATTGAAAATCTGTAATTTGGACAACCAAGTAATAAATTGATTTGTGAAAAATGCATCAACATCGCCGTGAGCCTGACAGACCAGTGAATGATGGCTCTCAGATCACAACTGATGGAGGCTTTACAATTTATACAGATATGCTTTAAACATAAAACAAACAGCAGGAAAACTGATTACATTTAAGTACTTAAGAGTTCATTTTGAAGCAACGTTGCAACCAATTACTAAAATGTGTTAACCTTTAAGCCATTTAACCACAAATCATACCACGTATAAGCATTTAATCCCAGACAGATCCAGGGAATATTTAGCAGACACCTGCTTGATGATGTAAACAGATTTCCAAATAAAGTTGTGTACAAGTCTCCCTTTGTACTTTTCAATTCACTGAAAATAACCATGATGATACGACAACAAACAAAACAAACCTTTAAAATGTCAGACAATGAGGCAAGAATAGAAGAGTTCTCTCAAATCCATCTCCACCAACTCCCAGTCTCTGTTCCTAGACAAATGGAGCTCCAGGAATGGATTCTTCATACCATAACCTTTTAGTTTTGAAGCAATGGTAATCATTAACAGCCAAGAGCACCGAACAGGAGCAGAGAGGGGAGTCGGTTGGCAGCATATTTAAAACCTGCATAGCAGAAAGCAGCGCGTTGTCAGAGTGCTTTGTCCCAGTCGGTTTCAGCAGAGCCTGGAAATAACCAACAGGTGGTACTGTTGCACTGGCCCTGTGAGACCTGCAGATGTTCCAGCATGACAAAGGAACGCCTACATGATGACACACGGTGCACGGCTTTTGGTGATCTTCTGCACAGGTTTCCCATCAAAAGCAGCCTGGACTGCATTCATGATCTGTGCCAAGACAAGCCAAGATCACAATCAAGCTTAATATGTTTTCTTTACAGTTGATTACAAGTAGCGTGCGGTTTACTTACGTCATCCTCATACGGGAAGCCACCGGTTTCAAGCTTGGAAAAAACAAGCACCTCATTGATGTGAATTTCAAAGCTGCCTAAAGTAAAGGAAAACAAGGGAAACGCACGATTAAATTCACACACCGTTTTCAGGGCCGAAATCACCTCCAAGTCATCTAAGATCAAGGTTCGAACATCACAAGGAACAGATTATGTGGTTGTTTACCTCTTCTTCCCACAAAGCCTGACACATCCACTTCGGGAAACTCACCCTTGATCACCTGGGCGAGCTCCTGATAGCGGGGTCCGTATCCTCATCCACCACTGCAACGACAAAACAAACAAGCCGCGTGAGCTAACGGTGCTAACCAATAGTATTCAATAGAAACAAAATACAATTCTAAATAGGTCTCGCGTAAATATAGGAAGCGATTCTTCGTTAAAACACACAGAAAACGACAGTGAGTGAGATAAAACATAACTAACCAGTATTCCACTTTAATTATCACCCCCATTATGCTGCTAGACGCACTCTTCCGGGATCGTCGTCTCTCGCTACTTCGCGTTCCACGGATTTGGTTTATATGGAACACCGTGTCAGGGAGGGGCGGGGCTTTGAGGACGCCAGTAGACGTTTAGGGACCGACGTACGCTTACAAGCGTAGAAATTGTTATAGACGACGCGACACGGAGCTGACGCAGAAGTGGACCGCCATCTTGGATGGGTTTTTTAAGGACAGGTTCAATAACTGCATGTTTGAAAACGGATGATACAGTGCCAGACTGTAGGGATAAATTAATAAAATCTACAATGCATGGGCCAATTTGGTCAAACATCCTGATTAACAAGGTAGTAGGAATGAAATCAGCAGGGCATGACGTTGGTTTCATGTGTTTCTGAATGAGGCAAATGTCCTGGAGTAAAGACAGACCATGATTGAGAGGGAGGGGGTTGGATGGGGGGGAGGAAGTAGATGGGGGTGAAAAACTTGCCCTGATTTTTTCTGATTTTATTCTCAAAGAATGCTAGAAAGTTGTTACAGTCAGACCTTGAGTAAACTGGCATAAGAGGGGCGTGAGGAGAAACAATCTGGTTTATGGTGTCAAACAGGACTTTAGAGTTATTTTTGTTTACAGCAGTCAGCTGAGCAAAGTAAGTGGTCCTGGAAGTTTTCACCGTCTCATTCAGAGATGTTATCAGTTCTTTCAAGTACAGCCTGTGACTTTCTAATCTGGTTGACTTCCAACGTCTCTCAGCTCTGCGGCATGTCCTTCTGAGACTGTAAATGTTTTGATTAATCCAGGGACTTTTTCTCTTGCTAGAAAATGTGACCTGCTTAACAGGAGCCACTTTATCTAAGATATTGTAGCATTGTTTATCCAGTGACTGGATGAACAAGCTTGGATCTTCACCCTGAACTGAGCTGCTGTCAAATAATCTAGAAAATCCATCCACTGCTGACTGATTAATGATACGCCTCTTTGATTTTAGGTTGTGAGGGACAGATTCAACATTATATTGGACATTAAAGAAAATGCAGCTGTGGTCACACATGACTGTGGCCCCCAGACTCAGAACTCTCTCCACCTGAGCCTAAAATCAGTGGACTCTGTGGTCTCCTTTAAAAAGCAGCTGAAAACTCACCTGTTCAAGCTGGCTTTTGCGTGACCTTCTTAGCTACCCACTCCTTATTCAGATCTTTCTATCAATTCTGCCCTTCCTGAGATCCACTGATCACCTTTCTTATTCATTTTTTCTTTCCCTTTCGTCACATTTTTTATTACAACTTTTTTATTTTCTTCATTTTATGATACTTTTAAATAACTTTTTATTAATTTTTGTTTTTGTTTTTATTCTTGTGAAGCGCCTCGCAATGTTTTTTTTTTCGTGAGAGGCACTTTGTAAAAGATCATTTCTGGTTCTTCTTGTAAAGGATAAAAAAGTAGTTAAAGAAACACAGTTAGGCCTACATTTATTATGAAAAACTAACTAGGTATGGATGTAAAAACAATTAAAGTTAAATAAGGTAATATGTAAATCTATCAAACTGTAAAACTTTAATCATAAAACATAAAAAATGTTTAAATAGGTGCAATTAGAGAATAAAACACTGTTTTAACTAAAAGTCATAGCTAAATGTACATTAAAGTAAACAAGAGATTAAAAGTTGTGGACCAAGAAGTTGACTAAGAGCATTACTGAATAAATATGTTTTTGAATTAGCTGTCCCTCAGAAAAGGACCATTCTAGGAAACTGATGCCTCCCTGTGGTTTTAGCTCTATTTGGTATTTTTGAAGGATATTTCCCAGAGGGCATGGACTTTCTGGAGGGGTCAAGATAAAAGCAAGTCTAACTAAGACCATAAACTACCAAAAAGTGAAAGAATGTTGAAGGTTAGATTAGATACCAACATGTTTTCCTGTTGCTATGATCTGTAGCTATTTGGCTGAGTTTAGGTCTTTTCCCCTCAGCTCCTCAGTCACTTATCATGCACACCTGTTCCCCATTATTTCAATGTCCCTGTTTTGTAATCACATAATATAATATGTCCTGGTTCCTTTAACTTGCGTCAGGCCACCTTGTCAAGTCCTGTTGTTTTAGGTTCCTACTTCTCATTATAAAGCCAGTTTTTATATTCACCTACGTACCCCATACCCTTGGCTGCACCTTAGGCCCAACTATCACTCATTACAGGACACCTATGCACTGCAAAGCAGACAGTCTTTTTCATGGCTGAGTCCTGTACTCAAAATTCTGTATTTTTTTCCTTTGCATCAAAAGATATAACACACTACACTAAAATTCTATGAAAGATATGGAGCATAAATGTAGCCCAACACTGGATTGCTTATTGCTTATTACCACAGCAGCTTAGTTAAGTAATGCATGAATTAACTGAAGCTCTAAACAACAAACAATGTTGTGCAGTTCTATTCACTGATTTCTCAAAGGCCTTTGACACAGAGTATCATTGAAGTACATACTAAAGCAAAGATTTCTCAAAATTGAGCTCTGAGAACATGCTGTCAGGTGGTTTCAAAACTATCTGTCAAAGATACTTCAGGGTTAAGGCATCACTTACAGCTGACACTAAAGGTGTTCCTCAGAGATCAGTTCTGGGGCCACCCCTGCTTATCCCACTAAACATATACAATCATTTTGGACCAGGGAGTATCAAAAGCAATCTTAATTTTTATGCTGATGATGACACTGTGATGTACTCGGTTCAATTCAATTCAATTCAATTTTATTTATATAGCGCCAAATCACGACAAGAGTCGTCTCAAGGCACTTCACATAATAAAAATTCCAATACAGGTCAATGCATTAAGCCAATCAGAAAAAGTTTCCTATGTAAGGAACCCAGCAAATAGCATCGAGTCAGTGACTAGTGTCAGTGACTTTACAGCAATCCTCATACTAAGCAAGCATGCAGCAAAAGTGGAGAGGAAAACTCCCTTTTAACAGGAAGAAACCTCCAGAGGATCCTCGCTCAGTGCAAGCAGCCATCCTCCACAACTCACTGGGGATCAAGTAGACAGAGCACACACACACACACACACACACACACACACACACACACACACACACACACACACACACACACACACACACACACACACACACACACACACACACACACGTAACATTTATATGGTTACATTGTGATTTCTTAGTAATGTTTTATGTTTATGTATTTGGCAGACGCATTTTTCCAAAGCGACTTACATGTGATAATCGGCATGTTGCCCTTGAGGCTAACAACAACAATAACAACAACAACTTGACATCAGTCATGGAGAGGAGGGAACAAGGAGTGGACAGTAGAGAGGGGGGACAGGTGCAGGGCGGGTGCTAGTTTAGAAGATGCTCTCTGAAGAGCAGGGTCTTCAGGAGTTTCTTGAAAATTGAAAAGGAAGCCCCTGTTCTGGTAGTGCTTGGTAGGTCATTCCACATTTGTGGAACGATGCATGAGAAGAGTCTGGATTGTCCTGAGCGTGGTGTAGGCACTGCTAGCCAACAATCCTGTGATGACCAGAGCGGCCGGGCCGGGACGTAAGCCTTTGCAAGAGGATTCAGGTAGATGGGAGCCGTACCATCTCGGACTTTGTATGCTAGTGTTAGCAATTTGAATTTGATGTAAATATTCTATTTGGTGAGAGATAAACTTTATTGTATTTATCCTAGTGAATCTATAATTAAATGGGGAAACTAGTAGTAGCACATTCAATGTCAAGGAAAGTAAAGTGTTATTATCAGGAGAGGGAGAATGTTTAAATGGTTAGCAACAGTGTTCAAGACGATGGCCCCCTCCATGAGGGCACCACTGTCATGTTGTGGTGAAGAAATCTAACCCACGACATACAGAATCAGATCTGAGACGGTGTAAAATGTTTTAAATAAGAATTTATTGAAGGGAAACCAAGGAAGCAGCGTAAACGTAGCTGAGTTCATGCACGAGGAAGCTGGTGCGGGAAAACTGTGGACAGATCGGAGTTAGATCCAATTTGCGGAAGGAACATGGAATCAGACTTGTGCAGAGGACTTACGGTCTGGAGAGGTGGGAACTGGTTTGAGAGAGGAGTGGTCCGGTCTGGGTAGCAGGGACTGAGATCCAGAAATGAGACGTGGAGGGAGCTGAGCTTGGGGAGGTCCAGGAAGGTTAGGTGGGCAGCTGGAGGTGGTTCTGGCCAGGGGAGAGGCTGAGAGACGAGCGGAGTTGGAGATCCAGATGGTGTGGGCTCCAGAGTTCTGCCAGTCAGAGATGAGTGTGTAGGTTTGTCTGGGAACAAGAGCAGGAGGTCAAAAAGGTAAAATCCAAAATCCAAAAGCACATCAAATCTCAAAAAATCCAAAAACAAAACAAATGTAGTTCTCAAGAGGTTACAGAGCTCGAATTAGTTTCTCAAGTGGCTGCTAGAAGGTACCCAGGTAGAGTAATCATCCAGCGAAGTGTAGGAGTCTCCCAGCTGCTTAAATACCCCTGGCCAGCTGATGAGCAGATCTGCTGCAGCTTGGTCACCTCCAGACACGACCACCTGCAGAGGGAAACTCAAAAGACAGGGAGTGACAGCAGGGAAATACCTCAGACCGTGACAGTGCCCCCCCCCCTCAAGGGACGCCACCCGGCGGCCGAGCAGAGGAGGAGGAGGAGGAGGAGGAGGAGGAGGAGGAGCGGGCCAACTTGAAATCCTGGATGAGAGAGGGGTCATCGATCCATGACCTCGGGACCCACTGCCGATGTTCCGGGCCATAACCCTCCCACTCGACCAGGTACTGGAAACCTCGGCCACGAGGTCGCACATCCAGAAGGCGCTGGACACGGTAACCGAGGCCCCCGTCAGCGAGACGCACAGGAGGCGGAGGGTCGACAGGAGGGCACAGGGAACTGGAGATGACAGGCTTAAGGAGGGAGACATGAAAAACGGGGTGGATCTTCATGTGGGACGGCAGATCCAAGCAGACGGAGGACGGGTTGACGACAGCAGAAATCGTGTAGGGACCGATGAATGTGGGGGAAAGTTTCTTGCAGTGGTCCTTTAATCTGATGTCCCTGGTGGAGAGCCAGACGCGCTGTCCAGGCGCATAGTCTGGGGCAGGACGCCGGTGCCGGTCGGCCAGACGCCGGTTGCGTTCTGCAGTCCTCTGTAGGGCCTGTTGCATGGCCGCCCAAACCCGTCGGGCCCCCTTCAGGAACTGAGGAACGGAGGAAACTGTGGTGGGAAATACAGAAGGGAACAAACTGGGTTGAATACCTGTCGAGGCCTCGAAGGGGGATAGTCCAGTGGCGGAGGAGACATGGGCGTTATGGGCGTATTCGATCCAAGGAAGGTGGGTACTCCAACTGGAAGGGCTAGAAGAACACAAACAACGGAGCATGGCTTCTACCTCCTGATTTAGTCTCTCGCATTGGCCATTTGACTGTGGATGAAAACCAGACGTTAGCGCCACCTTAGCTCCTAAGCAGGTGGCGAAGTCCCTCCACACCCTTGAGATAAACTGAGGACCGCGGTCTGAAAGTATCTCCGCAGGGATGCCATGGAGCCTAAAAACATGCTTAACAAGCAGAGTGGCAGTGTCAGCGGCAGAAGGTAGAGCCTTTAGCGGCACTAGGTGACAAGCCTTGGAGAAACGGTCGATAATGGTCAAAATAACCGTAAAGCCTCGAGAAGGGGGAAGACCGGTGACAAAGTCTAGTGCAATATGGGACCAGGGCCTGGAGGGAATGGGCAATGGATGTAATAGTCCAAAAGGGGGTTGGTTACTTCCCTTGTTGCGGGCACAGGTTTGGCAGGCGGAAATGTACTCCTTGACATCTTTAAACATTGTTGGCCACCAGAAAGACCTCCGGATTAAGGCTACGGTACGACTGATACCAGGGTGGACAGAAAACTTGGCGGTGTGGGCCCAGTTAATCACCTTATGCCTGACGGAAGGAGGAACAAACAGGGAGCGGTTGGGTACCTGATTGGGACAGGGGTAGTTCTTTTGAGCCTCGAGCACCTGATCCCGTATCTCCCAGGTAACGGCTCCCAGGACACAATCCGGTGGTATGATGGTAGTGGGCTCGGGATCCGAATTCACCGAGAACTGTCGTGAGAGAGCGTCGGGCTTGATGTTCTTGTTGCCTGGTCTGTAGGAAATGATAAAGTGAAAACGTGAGAAGAACAGGGCCCACCTGGATTGACGTGGGTTGAGTCTCTTAGCTTCTTTGAGGTAGGAGAGATTTTTATGATCCGTCCATATCACAATGGGGTGCTCAGCTCCCTCCAGCCAGTGCCTCCACTCCTCCAAGGCGAGTTTCACAGCTAGGAGCTCACGATCTCCCACATCGTAATTTCTCTCGGCAGGAGAGAGGCGCCGTGAGAAGAAGGCGCAGGGATGGAGGCGGTGATCTGTGGGGGAGGTTTGAGAAAGCACAGCCCCGACTCCAGTGTCCGAGGCGTCGACCTCGAGTGTAAACTGTTTTGCAGGGTCTGGACGGGTGAGAATAGGGGCCTGAATGAACCTCTCCTTTAAGTCACCGAAACTCCTGGAGGCTTCAGCATTTCAAATGAAAGGCCTCTTTACTGAGGTTAGTTGTGTTAAAGGGGCGGCTATCTGGCTGTACCCTTTAATAAACCGACGATAGAAATTTGCGAAACCCAAAAATCTCTGTAGCTGTTTGCGTGTGGAAGGAGTGGGCCAGTCCTTAACTGCCTGCACCTTTTCGGGGTCAGGTCCCAGCCTTCCACTCTCCAGTACGAAACCCAGAAACTTAACAGATGGGGCATGAAACTCGCATTTCTCCGCCTTAACGTAGAGCCGATTCTCGAGTAGGCGTTGGAGAACGGCTCGGACATGACCAGTGTGTTCCTCGGGGGTCCTCGAAAAAAATCAAAATGTCGTCCAGATATACTGTGACAAACTTGTTCAGGTAGTCACTCAAAACAGTGTTAACCAGGTTCTGAAAAACGGCAGGTGCGTTTGTGAGGCCAAAAGGCATGACTAAATACTCAAAATGTCCTATTGGTGTTTTGAAAGCCGTCTTCCACTCATCTCCCTCTCTGATGTGAACCAGATGGTAAGCATTTCTAAGATCCAGCTTAGTGAATATGGTCGCATCTTGTATGGGTTCAAAAGTGGATGACAGTAAGGGTAATGGATACTTATTTCTCACTGTGATCTGGTTTAAACCACGGTAGTCGATGCAAGGCCTCAGGGTGCCGTCCTTCTTGGAGACAAAGAAGAAGCCAGCACCCAGAGGAGAGGTGGAAGGCCGAATTATGCCGGATGCCAGGGACTCGGAGATGTACTTTTCCATACTTTCACGTTCAGGCTTGGAGATGCTGTAGAGACGGCTAGAGGGAAGAGGTGCTGCAGGGAGAAGATCTATAGCACAATCGTAAGGGCGGTGAGGTGGTAATGAGGATGCTTTATGTTTAGAAAATACCTGCTGGAGGTCGTGATATTCAGGCGGAACCCCGGTGAGGTCGGGTGGTGTGGTCTTCAGGGCTCGAGGCTCGGAACTAGAACGGGCTGGTCCCAAACAGGTTAAATGACAGTTATTGCTCCACATCTCCACTTGGTTTGTGACCCAGTTAATACGGGGGTTATGGTTCTTAAGCCAGGGATGACCCAGGACCACAGGAGACTGAGGGGAAGGAAATACAAAAAAGGTGAGTTCTTCACTGTGGTTACCTGATGTCATAAGGCGAATGGGTGCAGTCTTGTGAGTGATAGAGGTGAGGGAGCCTCCGTCCAGAGAGGATACACGGTAGGGTGTTTGTAGAGGGAAAGTGGTAACCAGGAGTTGCTCCACTAGCTGTTGGTCAAGAAGATTTAATTCACAGCCAGAGTCAACTAATGCGAGAGAGGGAAGAGTAATGTGATTATGTGACAGAGAACATTCCAGCAAACACCGTGAATCTGACCGATAACCTCCCACCAGTACTAACCTCCCACCAGTACTCTCGGGGCTACTGATGGGACCTGGAGTTTAACTGCTTGGGGCAGTTGGCCACAAAATGCCCAGACATGCCACAATACAAACACGCCCCTGAACTCATGCGCTTGTTTCTCTCCTCTTGGGTTAATTTAGCTCGACCATTCTGCATGGGCTCACTGGGGGGCGGAGCTGGAGCTGCTGGATACACATTTTGCGGGCAGTTAAGACGAGAAGGTAAGGGGAAGTTGTTACCTCTTTGGCGTGCCTTATGTCTCCTCTCCATCCTACTGCACAGTGCGATGAGGCTCTCGAGATCAGGTGGTTCCTGGCAGAAAGCGAGTTGATCCTGAAGCTGCTCGTTAAGAGCCTGGGTGAACGCCCCCTTAAGTGAGGCTTCATCGAGGGTGGAAGTGGCGGCTAGGGTCCGAAACTCTATGGCAAAATCCGCGATTGAGAGCTTCCCTTGACGTAAGCTCCAAATCTGTCTGCCCACTTCAGCCGCTGACTCAGGTTTATCAAAAGTCATCTTAAAATCCGCCAGAAACTCATCCAACGGACTCTTAAGGAAGTGCGGGTTCCGGCTTTTTGCCTCCGCCCACCGGAGTGCCTTACCTCGTAGAAGACCGATGATGTAAGAGATCTTAATTTCATCGGTGTAAAAAGACTCCGGAGATCGCTGGAAAGCCAGCTGGCATTGGAGGAGAAAACCTCGACAAACCTCCCGGTTGCCGTCAAACGTCTCCGGTGGAGGAGAGGTAGCGACCTGGAAGCTGGGCAGACTGGATGGTGCAGGAAGAACGGGTCCGGGCAGACTCTGAGCGGGGGATGAGGCTTGCTCCGGGGAGGTGAGTCTGTGGCTTAATTCCTTTACCATCGTTCCTACTTCAAACAAGGTGTGGTTAGTGTGGGAGAGTTGATCAGACAGAGCTTGGAGTGAATCACTGTGCTGAGCTAGGGTGGCGGAAACAACAGAGGGAACTGATTCTGTACTGAGGTTAGAGGAATGGCTGGATGATTCTGTCATGTTGTGGTGAAGAAATCTAACCCACGACATACAGAATCAGATCTGAGACGGTGTAAAATGTTTTAAATAAGAATTTATTGAAGGGAAACCAAGGAAGCAGCGTAAACGTAGCTGAGTTCTTGCACGAGGAAGCTGGTGCGGGAAAACTGTGGACAGATCGGAGTTAGATCCAATTTGCGGAAGGAATATGGAATCAGACTTGTGCAGAGGACTTACGGTCTGGAGAGGTGGGAACTGGTTTGAGAGAGGAGTGGTCCGGTCTGGGTAGCAGGGACTGAGATCCAGAAATGAGACGTGGAGGGAGCTGAGCTTGGGGAGGTCCAGGAAGGTTAGGTGGGCAGCTGGAGGTGGTTCTGGCCAGGGGAGAGGCTGAGAGACGAGCGGAGTTGGAGATCCAGATGGTGTGGGCTCCAGAGTTCTGCCAGTCAGAGATGAGTGTGTAGGTTTGTCTGGGAACAAGAGCAGGAGGTCAAAAAGGCAAAATCCAAAATCCAAAAGCACATCAAATCTCAAAAAATCCAAAAACAAAACAAATGTAGTTCTCAAGAGGTTACAGAGCTCGAATTAGTTTCTCAAGTGGCTGATAGAAGGTACCCAGGTAGAGTAATCATCCAGCGAAGTGTAGGAGTCTCTCAGCTGCTTAAATACCCCTGGCCAGCTGATGAGCAGATCTGCTGCAGCTTGGTCACCTCCAGACACGACCACCTGCAGAGGGAAACTCAAAAGACAGGGAGTGACAGCAGGGAAATACCTCAGACCGTGACAACCACAGCTCAGCAGAACATCATTGTAGCTTCTTCTGGGGAGAAAAACACTTAGAGAAAAAATAAAGTTAACAGCTGAAATTCCAGGAAATAATACAGTTAAAGAGCCGATTGTAGAAGAAAGTAGTTGTGTGGAAAGTGGTCGGTGTGTCCTCCAGCAGTTTAAGCCTATAGCAGCATAACTACAGAGATAACTCTGGATAACCTAGCCTTTTAGATGGAGGCAGGGCAAGGGAGAGCCGTCTTTACCGACTGTAAACTCCACCTCCCTCTACTCCCCTACTTGTCCAGATCTAGGCTAACATCAAATTTTAACCATAGGCCCTATCAAATAAAAATGTCGGTTGCATCTACACCTCATCTGGCCCTCTCTCAACTCCATCCATCCATCCATCCATCCATCCATCCATCCATCCATCCATCCATCCATTTTCAGCCGCTTATCCATCATTGGGTCGTGGGGGCAGCAGCCTAAGCAGAGAAGCCCAGACTTCCCTCTCCCCAGCCACTTGGGCCAGCTCCTCCAGGGGAATCCCAAGGCATTTCCTGGCCAGCCGAAAAATATAGTCCCTTTAGCTTGTCCTGGGTCTTCCTTTGATTTTCCTCCTGGTTGGACGTTCCCGGAAAACCTCATCAGGGTGGTGCCAAAGAGGGATCCTGACCAGATGCCTGAGCCACCTCAACTTGCTTGACCTAGCTTCTCACCTTATCTCTAAGGGAGCGCCCAGCCACCCTGCGGAGAAAACTTCTTTTGGCTGCTTGTATCTGCGATTTCGCTCTTTCAGTCACTACCCAACGCCTCTTCGTCTTCGTCTTCGTCTTCCTCCGCTTATCCGGGTCCGGGTCGCGGGGGCAGCATCCCAATTAGGGAGCTCCAGGCCGTCCTCTCCCCAGCCTTGTCCACCAGCTCCTCCGGCAGGACCCCAAGGCGTTCCCGGACCAGATTGGAGATGTAACCTCTCCAACGTGTCCTGGGTCGACCCGGGGGCCTTCTGCCGGCAGGACATGCCCGAAACACCTCCCCGGGGAGGCGTCCAGGAGGCATCCTGACCAGATGCCCAAACCACCTCAACTGGCTCCTTTCGATCCGGAGGAGCAGCGGTTCTACTCCGAGTCCCTCCCGAATGTCCGAGCTCCTCACCCTATCTCTAAGGCTGAGCCCGGCCACCCTACGGAGGAAACTCATTTCGGCCGCTTGTATCCGCGATCTTGTTCTTTCGGTCATTACCCAAAGCTCATGACCATAGGTGAGGATTGGGACGTAGATCGACCGGTAAATCGAGAGCCTGGCTTTCTGGCTCAGCTCCCTCTTCCCCACGACAGATCGGCTCAGCGTCCGCATCACTGCAGACGCCGAACCAATCCGCCTGTCGATCTCCCGATCCCTCCTACCCTCACTCGTGAACAAGACCCCGAGATACTTAAACTCCTCCACTTGAGGTAGGACCTCTCCCCCGACCCGGAGGTGGCAAGCCACCCTTTTCCGGTCGAGAACCATGGTCTCAGATTTGGAGGTGCTGATCCTCATCCCAGCCGCTTCACATTCGGCCGCGAACCTACCCAGCAAGAGCTGAAGGTCAGAGCTGGATGAAGCTAGGAGGACCACATCATCCGCAAAAAAGCAGAGACGAGATTCTCCTGCCACCAAACTCGACACACTCCACACCACGGCTGCGTCTAGAAATTCTGTCCATAAAAGTGATGAACAGAACCGGTGACAAAGGGCAGCCCTGGCGGAGTCCAACCCTCACTGGGAACAGGTCCGACTTACTACCGGCTATGCGGACCAAACTCACGCTCCTCTGGTAAAGGGACTGAATGGCCCTTAACAGAAAGCCACCCACCCCATACTCCTGGAGCGTCCCCCACAGGGTGCCCCTGGGGACATGGTCATAAGCCTTCTCCAAATCCACAAAGCACATGTGGATTGGTTGGGCAAACTCCCATGCCCCCTCCATCACCCTTGCAAGGGTATAGAGCTGGTCCACAGTTCCACGGCCAGGACAAAAACCACATTGCTCCTCCTCTATCTGAGATTCAACTATCGATCGGACCCTCCTCTCCAGTACCTTGGCGTAGACCTTTCCAGGGAGGCTGAGGAGTGTGATCCCCCTATAGTTGGAACACACCCTCAGGTCACCCTTCTTAAAGATGGGGACCACCACCCCGGTCTGCCACTCCCTAGGAACTGCCCCCGATGACCACGCAATGTTGTAGAGACGTGTCAACCATGACAGCCCTACAACATCCATAGCCTTGAGATACCCAGGACGAACCTCATCCGCCCCCGGGGCTCCGCCGCTGTGTAGTTGTTTGACTACCTCAGCAACTTCTGCCCCCGAGATCGGACAGTCCATCCCCAGGCCTCCCAGCTCTGGTTCCTCCTCGGAATGCGCATTGGTGGGATTGAGGAGCTCCTCAAAGTATTCCTTCCACCGTCCGACTATAGCCTCAGTTGACGTCAGCAGCTCCCCATCCCCACTGTAAACAGTGTGAGCGAGTTGCTGCCTTCCTCTCCTGAGGCGCCGGACAGTTTGCCAGAACCTCTTTGGAGCCGATCGATAGTCTTTCTCCATGGCCTCACCAAACTCCTCCCACGCCCGAGATTTTGCCTCGGCAACTGCCACTGCTGCACCCCGCTTGGCTATCCGGTACCTGTCTGCTGCCTCCGGAGACCCACAGACCAGCCACGCCCTGTAGGCCTCCTTCTTCAGCCTGACGGCTCCCCGAACCTCTGGTGTCCACCAGCGGGTACGGGGGTTGCCACCACGACTGGCACCGGCCACCTTACGACCACAGCTAGCAACAGCCGCCTCGACAATCGCAGAGTGGAACAAGGCCCACTCGGACTCAATGTCCCCCACTGCTCTCGGGACGTGGTCAAAGCTCTGCCGGAGGTGGGAGTTGAAGACCGTCTTGACAGGTTCTTCTGCCAGGCGTTCCCAGCAGACCCTCACTATGCGTTTGGGTCTGCCAGGTCTACGCGACATGTTCCCTTGCCATCTGATCCAACTCACCACCAGGTGGTGATCAGTTGACAGCTCCGCCCCTCTCTTCACTCGGGTGTCCAAAACATACGGCCGCAGGTCAGATGATACGACTACAAAATCTATCATCGACCTGTGACCTAGGCTGCCCTGGTACCAAGTGTACCGGTGGGCATCCTTATGTTCGAACATGGTGTTCGTTATGGCCAAACTGCGGCTTGCACAGAAGTCCAATAACAAAACACCGCTCGAGTTCAGATTAGGTGGGCCGTTCCTCCCAATCACACCCCTCCAGGTCAAGCTGTCATTGCCCACGTGAGCATTGAAGTCCCCCAGCAGGACAATGGAGTCCCCTGATGGAGCACTATCTAGCACTCGTCCCAGGGACTCCAAAAAGGGTGGGTACTCTGAACTGATATTTGGCCCATAAGCACAAACAACAGTCAGGACCCGTTCCCCGACCCGAAGGCGCAAGGAAGCTACCCTCTTGTCCCCCGGGGTAAACCCCAACACACAGGCAGAGAGTCTCGGGGCTAACAAAAAGCCAACCCCAGCCCTCCGCCTCTCACCCGGAGCAACTCCAGCAAAGTAGAGTGTCCAACCCCTCTCCAGGTCTCGGGTTCCAGAGCCAATGCAATGTGTCGAGGTGAGTCCGACTATATCTAGCCGGTACCGCTCAACCTCTGCCACAAGCTCCGGCTCCTTCCCCGCCAGCGAGGTGACGTTCCATGTCCCAAAAATTAGTTTTCTTGTCCGGGGATTGGACCGCCAAGGCTCCCGCCTTGGTCTGCCACCCGATTCGCATTGCACCGGACCCTTCATGTTCCTCCTGCGGGTGGTGGGTCCACAGTTGGACGAGCCCATGTATCCGGTTCGGGCTGGGCCCGGCCGGGCCCCATGGGCGAAAGCCCGGCCACCAGGCGCTCGCTCACGGGCCCCAACCCCAGGCCTGGCTCCAGGGTGGGACCCCGGTAACCCTCCGGGCCGGGTACTCCGACTCTTCGTTTTAACCGCCATGAAAGATCCTTCGAACCGTTCTTTGTCTCACCCTTCACCTAAGACCAATTTGTCATGGGAGACCCTACCAGGGGCACTAAGTGCCCCAGACAACATAGCTCCTAGGATCATTAGGGCACTCAAACTCCTCCACCACGATAAGGTGACGGTTCAAGGAGGAGACTACCCAACGCTTGTTATTAAAATAGGTTTTCAAAATAGAGACGATGAAGAGGCTGACCTAATGCTCAAAGGTAGTGCATTCCAGAGCCTAGGGGCCGCTACAGAGAAAGCCCGGTCATTTCTGAGCTTATGCCTTGTTTTTGGGACTCCAAGAGTATCCTATCAGCCGACCTCAGAGACCGTGCAGCGGAGTAAAAAACCTGTAGCTCAGAGAGGTAATCTGGAGCAAGGCCATTCAAAGATTTAAAAGCCCATAAAAGCACCTTGTACTGGATTCTAAAACAAACAGGCAGCCACGGTGAGGCCAAGACAGGAGTAACGTACTCCATCTTTTTCGTCCCAGTGAGCAGCCGTGCAGCAGCATTCTGCAGCAACTGAAGACGCGAGAGTTGGCATTGTGAAACACCAAAGTACAAGGAATTACAGTAATTAAGCCTTGATGTAATGAAAGCATGAGTTACTGTTTCAAAATCTTTTTTTTGACAGTAAGTTCTTTACCTTGGCAATCCTTCTTAGTTGATAAAAACTAGATTTAGTCACTGCACTGATCTGCCTTTCCAAGACAAGATCCCCATCCAGTAAAACACCCAGGGAAGTCACACTCAGTTTCAAGAATGGGGCAAGCTGACCGAGGGCCACCACACCCACCCTAGTCAAAGTACCAAAGACTACAACCTCTGTCTTTTTATAATTAAAAAGAAGGAAGTTGGAGAACATCCATTGCCTAACCTCAACAAGACAATCTAAAAGAGACCAGAAAGCATGATTGTGGCCTCTCTTAAAAGGCTTGTATACCTTGGTATCATCTGCATAGCAGTGAAAATGACACCCATGTTTCTTAAAAATCGAACTAAGAGGCAGTAGATACAGAGAAAACAACAATGGGCCCAACACAGAACCCTGGGGAACCCCGCAAGAGAATGAAGCACTAGAGGAAGTAAAATTCCCCAATGAGACACTGAAGGTTCTGCCAGCCAGATACGACACAAAGCAATCCAGCGCAACCCCACAAACACTCATAAGACCATGGTCTTGATTCAAGACCTTGGTCTCAGATTTAGAGGAGCTGATTCTCATCCCAGTCCCTTCACACTTGGCTGCAAACCGCTCCAGCGAAAGCTGGAGATCACAGTCTGATGAAGTCAACAGGACCAATTCATCTGCAAAAAGCAGAGACCTGATCCTCAGGCCACCAATATGGATCCCCACAAAACCTAGGCTGTGGCTAGAAATCCTGTCCATAAAAGTTATGAGCGGAATCGGTGACAAAGGGCAGCCTTGGTGGAGTCCAACTCTCACAGTCGTACAAGGACCTAACAGCCCGTATCAGAGGGCCTGGTACCCCATACTAAATTTTGTTTTAAATACTACTTAAAAGCTTTGACTCATTGTACTCTTATGTTGAATGGCCTATGTTGTTGTTTTGCAGGTTAAATCACTGGCATTTTCTCAATCACATAACTATTCTTGATTTTCTCCCATCATACCTCCAGACTTTCATCCTCCAAAAGCCTACAGGAGGCATCATTGTATGCATTCACATGACTTGTTTCTTCTGAATGTGCAGAGGGCTCATACTGAATCTAAGAAAAACGTTTAAATATTCTGCCCCTTGTTCTTGGAAATGGCTTCAAAACCAAATGAATCTGAAGGAGCTTGTTTCACTGAGCCAGGATGTAAATGCTTTGACTCATACAATCTGTGGCTGGCTTTGGGGAGACGTGTACAGCCTGTATATTGGCTAATTCAAAGATTTGCATAATGAAAGAAACTTATTTGCATAATGCTAATCACAGTTATGCTGCAAAGGCAGACAAAACAAGCTTCGTCCTAGCCTAGTGAACTAGACCAAATTCTTGTTTTGCAAAGTTTGGTCTAGGCATGCTCCACTGGAACCTCCACAGCTCCTACCAGGACTCTGGCTAGCCAATCACAACTCTCTAGAGGGGTTTCAAACACATAAAGAGCTGTGATTGGTCCATAATGGTGGGCCAATCATAGTGCTCTATCTGCTTAGTGAACAAATCACAGAGCTTTATCCGCTTTGTGGGCCAATCAGGGCACTCTATATGCCTGGTGGGTGGGATGATGCAACAGAGTGAAACAAGAGTATGTCACATTCATTGTCCAGTGGAATGAGGAGATCATTTGAAAGACAACAGTAGAACCCGCCCCACAACCGAGAGCCGTCAGTGGAGCGTGGCCAGACTAAATAATACATTTATTTAGTCTGGCTTGCCAGGCTAGCTTCGTCCATCATTGCTGGGAGTTCTTGCCAAATGACTCTGGTTCAAACAGGCTGTGTTCAAGAATGATGAACACCTATTGAACTGAAGTCATGCAACTACACCCCATGATGATAATGTATATGGATTCACATGTGGTGGCATGCACATCACTTCACATGGAACATGTACTCTGTGCGTGTTGGCGATTCAGATAGACGTAAATAAGCTGAACACCACTTCCTTTCATTTAGCATGTGATGGAGAACTACAGAGCCCTAACGATACAGTGAATAAAGACAGATGTTTTTGAGGTTTAGGTTGTTTATTAGTTGCAGAGATGTGGTGTATGTTGTCCGTATGTCTGTGGTAGATGGTGACGTTTATCTAAGCAGCCTTCTCTTGTGTAACCAACACTCAAGATGTGTTGATAAAATTAAATTCGAAACGGGATATTAGGTAAATCGCCAGTTCTTTCTGCATTTTCACCTAATATTCATTTAATTGTAGAAGACGTCAGTTTGATATAGACCTAATAATTTCCTAACCTTTGTCACATAAAATAACTAAGCTTCATGATGCACCAAGGATCACAAATGCTGCTTTCAGCTAAAGGTGCAGTTGTGCAATGTTTTATGCATTCGCTTTGGCGAAACTCATGACAGAAGTGCTCCCTGCCCTTGTGATCCACCCTAACCAAATAAATAATATCTCCAAACTTCCATAAAATTTCCATAAAATGCAAACACTCATCACTCTTAGCCGCTTTTCCTTGTGGGGGGCTGGTCAAGAAGTCACTGAGTGAGAGGCGGGGAACACCCCGGCCTGGACAGATCACCAGTCCACCAACCAGTCACACGCTCACTCACACGTCTAGAGACAATTTAGAATCACTAATTAATCTTACAGGCATGCCTTTGGCCTGTGGGAGGAAACTGGATTTTTTTTGTGTGAAATCATTGATTGATTGATTGATTGATTGATTGAAACGTTTATTTGGACATAAGACAAAATATTTTTAAAAAAATCTATTAACATAGTAGAAAAGAAAAGATATACCAATAAAAAAGAAGTCTTTGTCCAAAGGGAGTAAGAAGAAGCAAGTGCTTATTCAATCCCACCCCCTTGTCTCATATTACTAATTTACTTTACAAGTTACCATCTATACCTACATACATACAGACATACATGCATCCATCCATCCATCCATCCATCCATCCATCCATCCATCCATCCATCCATCCATACATACATACATACATATATACATACATACATACATATATCCATACATACATCCATCCATACATACATACATCCATCCATACATACATACATACATACATACATACATACATACATATTAATATATATATATATATATGCAGCTACTAATGAGAGCACTTTGCATTAACATTTTATGGTACTAGTGATAGTAATAATAATAATAACAATGACAATAATAACATCAACATCTAACAGCAAAATAATAATGACAATATCATAGTTTCCATAACCTCAGAGAACCTCATTTTCATATCCGTTAATAATCATTTTTTATACAGTGATTTAAATTTGTTTATATTTGGACACTGTTTGTGTATTTCCTGCAGCCCATTCCACAGTTTCACACCACATACCGATACACAGAAACTCCTTTTAGTGGTTCTTACCCTGGGCATTTTAAATTTTTTAGTCCTTCGTCAATGATATCTCATCACTCTGGTTGAAGAGCTTTTGAATATCAGGTGGCAATAAGTGCTTACTAGCTTTAAACATGATTTGAGCTGTTTGATAATGAACCAGGTCTTGAAGTTTAACGTATTTTGACTGTAAAAACAAAGAATTTGTATGATCCAGATACCCAACTTTATGAATGACACGCATTACCCTCTTTTGCAATACTGATAGTGGGTGTAGTGCATTTTCATAATTGTTTCCCCAAAGCTCTATACAGTAAGTGAGATGTGGCAGAACTAATGAACAATACAGAATATGGAGTGATTTAAAGTCCAACAGTTGCTTCATTTTATTTATAACTGCAATGTTTTTTGCTGCTTTGGTTTGTATGTGTCTAATTTGGGGCTTCCAACCTAGTTTGTTATCCAGTATCACACCCAAAAATTTGATTTCATTAACATTCTCAATTTTTTCATCGCCAATCTTTATACATACTTCTATTTTGTTTTTACAATTGCCAAACATCATTACCTTTGTTTTTTCTATATTCAATGATAATTTATTATTATTCATCCATTTTTAGTTTGCTTAATTCTTTATTAATAACATGAATTATTTCATTAAGATCATTTCCAGCGTAGAACAAATTTGTATCATCAGCAAATAAGATCATCTTCTTAGTTTTGCAGACTTGAAAAATGTCATATATATATATATATATAAAATAGAGCAGGTCCTAATACTAACCCCTGGGGGACACCACAGGCAATCCCCATACTTTCAGAAGTGACATAATCCATTTCCTTAATTTGTTTAGTATATCCCAGACACCTTTTAAGTTATTCTTATTTTCATTTAGGATTTTTCTGTAATATATCTTTTTACTTGTTCTTATTATTTCAGTTAATTTATTTTTGTAAACTTTATATCTGATTTCAGCTTCCTTAGTTCGTGGTTTAATAAAATTCCTATAAAGACTGTTTTTCTTTTTACAAGCATTTTGTAATCCTTTAGTTAGCCATGGGAGATGTTTATACTCATGACTTCTATTAATGACCTTGACTGGACAATTCTTATTGTAAAGTGTCTTAAATATGTCAATAAATTTACTGTATGCCATGTCAACATCATCTTCCCTATAGACAACATCCCAGTCTTGGGACATCAATTCCTCTTTAAATGCAGCAATTAAATCGTCTGTTGGTAATCTCTTATAGATCTCTTTCCCTGGTTTCCTTTGACACCTACTTTCTTTAATTCCATTGCTGATGTCAAAATATACAAATATAGGTAAGTGTTCACTAATATCATTTATTAGTATGCCACCTGCCATATTTTTTTTCTAACACAATTTATAAAAATATTGTCAATCAAGGTTGCACATTGTGTCGTAATTCTCGCTGGTCTTGTGATCTTCGGGAACAGGGATAAGCTATACATCGTGTCTAAGAAATATTCAGTATGTTTATGCAGTTTTGACTTCATGAGATCAATGTCAAAGTCCCCACAGATGAAAATATCCTTTTGGCCAATTTTTGTGTACATTTTCTCTATATATGTTTTAAACTTACCCATATCCGATCCTGGGGCTCTGTATATACAGCTAACTAGTATATTCACTCGATTTTCCATTATTATCTCTATTGTTAAACTTTCCATTACTTCGTCTAGTGTCATCGTCATTTTTGGTAACATTTTACTTCTTAAATTTCTGTCAACATACAGAGCTACCCCTCCTCCATTTTTACACTTTCTATTCTGAATGTGTACATCTCATATCCATCTGAATCAATATCTGAGTCTTTTTCATCGTGTCTCTGATATGGCTATAATCCTAAAAGGAGTTTTAAACTTATTTAGAAAAGCCTTTATGCTTTCAAAGTTTGCATAGACTCCTACTATTAATGTGAATTATTGATAAAGATTGATCTGTCTTCATTTGTTCATTTAGCTGTAGTTCCCTATAATAAAAACACTCACTGTTTACATGACTGAAGTAATTAATGTCAGGGTCTATGTCATCTAAGTTATTTTGTTGTTGATGCTCGGTGATTACAAATGTTTCCAGTTCTGTCTGATTCAGCGTATTCATAATCTAGTCTTCATCTTTAGATGAAAGATATATATCAAATTTTCATGAGATTTACAGTCGATATACATCCAAGAATAAATAACAAAATAAATAAATAAATAAATAAATAAGTAATCAGGATGTAATTAGTCACTGTTTGGTTTGAGAATCATCAACCAAAACAAAACGGGTAAGTGTAAACACCCCTTAGAAGTCTGATACTTAGGTTTTTGTGGTCGGACTGTCCCTGTCCTCATTGACCTATAGCAGGGGTGTCACACTCATTTTAGCTCAGGGGCCACATTGAGGGAAATCTAGTCCCAAGTGGGCCGGACCGGTAAATAAAAAAAAAAACTTCAGATTGTTTTCTTTGTTTTAATACAATCAATATAAAACAAGGCTGGAGCCTGAGGACAGTGTAGTACAAGTACAACACCTGAAGTGTACTTGAAAATTTGAAAAAAAAAGAAAGAAAATCAACAAATAAAAAAAACATTCCTTAGTGATTCAAATAGCTTACAGATCACATGGCAAGATCAGTTTCATGCAGCACTTAAAGTATATTTGACTCATTTTACTTTACATCTTTTAGCTTTCACCAGCACATCAATATCAGAAGTCACATCCTGAGTGGCGGCCAACTTCAGGATGGGATTCAAGTTCTTGTGTGAGCCTTGAGCGCAGCTTTGTTTTATTTATACTCATTACAGAGGAAACTTGCTCACAAAGATACGTTTATTTTCACTACATTGTCAAGTATGAAAATAAAGTTTACACAACCATCCCGCGGGCCGAATTTAACCCGCTTGCAGGCCGGATCCGGCCCACGGGCCGCATATTTGACACCCCTGATCTATAGTGTTTAGAGAATGTGCTGTGTTGTCCATTTTGCTAAGAAGCTTTGCTGTCTGTATCTTATGCAGCCCCACATCAGCAGTGCTTAACCCAGAGACAGCCTTTTTCTGTGATGTTCTCTCTTTTAGCCACTGGCTCTGGGATGAGGCCCGCTCTGAAGTGGTGGTCCTCGGCTCTTTCCGGTTTGGTCCGGGAATGTGTTCATGCTTAATAGAAATTTGAATGGAAAATTTGAGACGTCAGGATGTTGAGTATAAGGGTCACAGAGACAAAGGGATCGTGCTGTCATGAGTTCCTTCAATGGTAATGTGATTGAAACAGTAGAACAAAGCATCATTAACTTGGAAAGAACAAAAGGCGTGTAATGCTTTGTGTGTCACTTGACTCCTTCTTTTATGTGTAACTAGGCTTTGGCGTTTAATTCATCCATATCTAATGAATTCCTCTAAAAACAAACTAAAGTCAGTTTTCTCAGCTTTATATTTTCCCCCACCAGATCTATTCAGTTTAACACAATTTATGTTACATTCAAGTCTAACTGTTAAAGACTGCGTTTCATTAACTAATAATCCTATGACCCACCACGACGCTTAAGGCTACTGGTTGTTCCAAGGTCAAGGTTGAAGCTTAGAGGTGATCGGGCTTTTGCTGCAGCTGCACCTAATCTTTGGAACCAACTTCCTTCTTGTTTTAGACAGGCTACCTTGCTTGCAGCGTTTAAAACACTTCTTAAAACTCACCTTTTATCGTTGGCTTTTTGTACAATCATGATTTTAGTGTTTTTGCTGTTCTCATGTTTGTGTCTTAGCTCAGATGTATTTTTTGTGTGATTTTATTATTTATTGTATTTACTGCCAATTGATTTTAGTTTTTAGCTCAGACGTCTTTTATTAGTTGTGTCCTTTTATCGTCTAGTGCTCTTATTGTTCAGCACTTGGGTGGATTCTTTGGTGCACAAAATTGTTGGTACCCTTCAGTCAAAGAAAGAAAAACCCACAATGGTCACAGAAATAACCTGAATCTGATCAAAGTAATAAAAATTAAGTTCTATGGAATTTAGGTTAATAAAAGCCAGACATTGCTTTTCAACCATGCTTCAATGGAATAATTAAAAAAAAAACTCATGGAACCGGCCTGGACAAATATGATGGTACACCTAACTTAATATTTTGTTGCACAACCTTTTGAGGCAATCACTGCAATCAAACAATTCCTGTAAGTGTCAATGAGACTTCTGTACCTCTCAGCAGGGATTTTGGCCCACTCCTCATCAGTGCTCCAGTTATCTCAGGTCTGAAGGGTGTCTTTTCCAGCCAGCAAGTTTCAGCTCCTTCCAAAGATGCTCAACAGGGCTGGGGTCAGGGCTCATAGAAGGCCACTTTGGAACAGTCCAATGTTTTCCTCTTAGCCGTTCTTGGGTGTTGTTAGCTGTGTGTTTTGGGTAGTTGTCCTGTTGCAACACCCATGACCTGCTACTGACACCAAGCTTTCTGACACTGGCCAGCACATTTCTCTCTAGAATCCCTCGATAGTCTTGAGATCTCATTGTACCCTACACAGATTCAAGACCCCCTGTGCCAGATGCGGCAAAGCAGCCCCAGAACATAACAGAGCCTCCTCCGTGTTTCACAGTAGGGACAGTAAGGTTTCTTACACTTTTCCCACTGACAAATTCAAGCACTTTTCAAGCATTTTCAAGTTAAAATTTCCAAATTTTCAAGAACCGCACTGCAAAGACAAATCAATACATAAGGACTCAAGAGGACAGTTTCACCTCACTATCTCACGAAACAATGTATTGCTGTTATTAATAGGTATGATTCTGTTTGATCACAGGATTGGAATTTGGGCCTGATCATGTGATTTAAATTTATTGGAATGAAGGGAAAACATCGGATCAAACCTTATAAAGCAACTAGCACAACCTTTTACATTTATCCTCAGATAAAGATGTTCAAATTCAGTTTAATTCAGTTTATGTACATAGCACCAAATTACAAGAGTCGTCTCAAGGCATTTCACAAAGTAAACATTCCAGTACAATTCACTTCATTTAATCCAATCAGCAAAAAGTTTCTTACATAAGGAACCCAGCAAATTGCATGGAGTCACAGCAGTCTCCATACTAAGCAAGCATTTAGCGACAGTGGAGAGGAAATTTCCCTTTTAACAGGAAGAAACCTCCAGAGGATCCTGGCTCAGTATAAGCAGCCATCTACCACGACTCACACACACACACACACACACACACACACACACACACACACACACACACACACACACACACACACACACACACACACGCACACCAAGTAGTATTCTAAGGCTACATTGTGATTTCTTAGTAGATATTATAAGAGATAAGCTTTATCTCCTTAAATCTATAATTAATAAAATGTAATGACAATGCTCCTCCTTGAACCGTCACCTTATCGTGGTGGAGGAGTTTGAGTGCCCTAATGATCCTAGGAGCTATGTTGTCTGGGGCACTTAGTGCCCCTGGTAGGGTCTCCCATGACAAATTGGTCTTAGGTGAAGGGTGAGACAAAGAACGGTTCGAAGGATCTTTCATGGCGGTTAAAACGAAGAGTCGGAGTACCCGGCCCGGAGGGTTACCGGGGTCCCACCCTGGAGCCAGGCCTGGGGTTGGGGCCCGTGAGCGAGCGCCTGGTGGCCGGGCTTTCGCCCATGGGGCCCGGCCGGGCCCAGCCCGAACCGGATACATGGGCTCGTCCAACTGTGGACCCACCACCCGCAGGAGGAACATGAAGGGTCTGGTGCAATGCGAATCGGGTGGCAGACCAAGGCGGGAGCCTTGGCGGTCCAATCCCCGGACAAGAAAACTAGTTTTTGGGACATGGAACGTCACCTCGCTGGCGGGGAAGGAGCCGGAGCTTGTGGCAGAGGTTGAGCGGTACCGGCTAGATATAGTCGGACTCACCTCGATACATTGCATTGGCTCTGGAACCCGAGACCTGGAGAGGTGTTGGACACTCTACTTTGCTGGAGTTGCTCCGGGTGAGAGGCGGAGGGCTGGGGTTGGCTTTTTGTTAGCCCCGAGACTCTCTGCCTGTGTGTTGGGGTTTACCCCGGGGGACAAGAGGGTAGCTTCCTTGCGCCTTCGGGTCGGGGAACGGGTCCTGACTGTTGTTTGTGCTTATGGGCCAAATATCAGTTCAGAGTACCCACCGTTTTTGGAGTCCCTGGGACGAGTGCTAGATAGTGCTCCATCAGGGGACTCCATTGTCCTGCTGGGGGACTTCAATGCTCACGTGGGCAATGACAGCTTGACCTGGAGGGGTGTGATTGGGAGGAACGGCCCACTTAATCTGAACTCGAGCGGTTTTTTGTTATTGGACTTCTGTGCAAGCCGCAGTTTGGCCATAACGAACACCATGTTCGAACATAAGGATGCCCACCGGTACACTTGGTACCAGGGCAGCCTAGGTCACAGGTCGATGATAGATTTTGTAGTCGTATCATCTGACCTGCGGCCGTATGTTTTGGACACCCGAGTGAAGAGAGGGGCGGAGCTGTCAACTGATCACCACCTGGTGGTGAGTTGGATCAGATGGCAAGGGAACATGCCGCGTAGACCTGGCAGACCCAAACGCATAGTGAGGGTCTGCTGGGAACGCCTGGCAGAAGAACCTGTCAAGACGGTCTTCAACTCCCACCTCCGGCAGAGCTTTGACCACGTCCCGAGAGCAGTGGGGGACATTGAGTCCGAGTGGGCCTTGTTCCACTCTGCGATTGTCGAGGCGGCTGTTGCTAGCTGTGGTCGTAAGGTGGCCGGTGCCAGTCGTGGTGGCAACCCCCGTACCCGCTGGTGGACACCAGAGGTTCGGGGAGCCGTCAGGCTGAAGAAGGAGGCCTACAGGGCGTGGCTGGTCTGTGGGTCTCCGGAGGCAGCAGACAGGTACCGGATAGCCAAGCGGGGTGCAGCAGTGGCAGTTGCCGAGGCAAAATCTCGGGCGTGGGAGGAGTTTGGTGAGGCCATGGAGAAAGACTATCGATCGGCTCCAAAGAGGTTCTGGCAAACTGTCCGGCGCCTCAGGAGAGGAAGGCAGCAACTCGCTCACACTGTTTACAGTGGGGATGGGGAGCTGCTGACGTCAACTGAGGCTATAGTCGGACGGTGGAAGGAATACTTTGAGGAGCTCCTCAATCCCACCAATGTGCATTCCGAGGAGGAACCAGAGCTGGGAGGCCTGGGGATGGACTGTCCGATCTCGGGGGCAGAAGTTGCTGAGGTAGTCAAACAACTACACAGCGGCGGAGCCCCGGGGGTGGATGAGGTTCGTCCTGGGTATCTCAAGGCTATGGATGTTGTAGGGCTGTCATGGTTGACACGTCTCTACAGCATTGCGTGGTCATCGGGGGCAGTTCCTAGGGAGTGGCAGACCGGGGTGGTGGTCCCCATCTTTAAGAAGGGTGACCTGAGGGTGTGTTCCAACTATAGGGGGATCACACTCCTCAGCCTCCCTGGAAAGGTCTACGCCAAGGTACTGGAGAGGAGGGTCCGATCGATAGTTGAATCTCAGATAGAGGAGGAGCAATGTGGTTTTCATCCAGCTCTGACCTTCAGCTCTTGCTGGGTAGGTTCGCGGCCGAATGTGAAGCGGCTGGGATGAGGATCAGCACCTCCAAATCTGAGACCATGGTTCTCGACCGGAAAAGGGTGGCTTGCCACCTCCGCGTCGGGGGAGAGGTCCTACCTCAAGTGGAGGAGTTTAAGTATCTCGGGGTCTTGTTCACGAGTGAGGGTAGGAGGGATCGGGAGATCGACAGGCGGATTGGTTCGGCGTCTGCAGTGATGCGGACGCTGAGCCGATCTGTCGTGGGGAAGAGGGAGCTGAGCCAGAAAGCCAGGCTCTCGATTTACCGGTCGATCTACGTCCCAATCCTCACCTATGGTCATGAGCTTTGGGTAATGACCGAAAGAACGAGATCGCGGATACAAGCGGCCGAAATGAGTTTCCTCCGTAGGGTGGCCGGGCTCAGCCTTAGAGATAGGGTGAGGAGCTCGGACATTCGGGAGGGACTCGGAGTAGAACCGCTGCTCCTCCGGATCGAAAGGAGCCAGTTGAGGTGGTTTGGGCATCTGGTCAGGATGCCTCCTGGACGCCTCCCCGGGGAGGTGTTTCGGGCATGTCCTGCCGGCAGAAGGCCCCCGGGTCGACCCAGGACACATTGGAGAGGTTACATCTCCAATCTGGTCCGGGAACGCCTTGGGGTCCTGCCGGAGGAGCTGGTGGACAAGGCCGGGGAGAGGGCGGCCTGGAGCTCCCTAATTGGGATGCTGCCCCCGCGACCCGGACCCGGATAAGCGGAGGAAGACGAAGACGAAGACGAACGAAGTAATGACAATGGCTTAGTTTTAACGTTAACCTGTCTCCTTTTAGTTCTCTAGTCTGTCAGCTCAAAACAAAACACCCTGCTCTCACTGAAAGATACACTAAAAAATAAAGAGAAACTGTCTACGGACAGCACAGCCAAGATGGCAGTACGTTAATCACACTGGATGGCTTTCTGTGGTTGCCACCGTTGGTTTTTGCAGTCTCCTGGAGCTGCAGTATGAGCTGCTGTCTTGTCACTCTTTTACACACCCAGCACTACAGGTGCTGTACAGGAAAGAGCGAGTCTGCTGGCGGCAACATGGGTGTGGTCATGGTAATGCTTATTGCTCAACACAACCCCATACTGTTGAGACAATCTGAATGACCCTAACTCTAGGAGTAACGAGGCTACTATCAAATATATTTGTAATATGAACATGTTTCTAATCATTGTTCTTCCTGAATGAGTGATGTTTTTGGCAGCTAAACAAATGACATGAAAACAAGAAATTGAGCCTGTTAAAATACAAATTTCTGTAACTGTTTAGTGCCAGACAGATAGAATTTTCTATTCTATTCTAAGTTACAAATAAATAAAATAATAAATAATAAAAAATATTTAAAAGGACAATTTTGATGTTTTCCACCTTTTTTTAATTAATATAATGCATTGTATTGGATTGGGACTCTGTATCAAAATCTAATAATACTTATGAATATTATCTTGTAATAATCCACAAAGCAGGGATGAAGTAAGTATAAACATAACTCTTTATAAATGCGTATAAGGAAACGTTTTTTCCTGCTTTTGCAGCTCTTTGAAGACTATTTGTAAAATCCTGCTGCTCCTGCTAAATTTGACTATTACTGAAATATTTGGTTCCAACCTTCCCTCCATTTGCAGACCCATTAATTATGGAAGTATAACAGTTTGACCAGAATAGCACCAGTGATCGTTATGTCATCACCGACGTGGTGTAACATGATGAAGGTTCTCTAATTTGTGGCAAAGGTCACATCTATCCAGCTGGGTCAAGCTGGGTCAAACAGTACTTTTAAATAAGAGTGGATGTATCCAACACTTTTTGACTCAAGTAAAAGAAATGAATGCGTTTTCAAGCATACTTAAAAAGTAAACACAAAATTTAATATGTGCTGTGTGTGAAGTGTTTGCCTTTGGATGGGGCGGGAGGGGGAGGTAAATTAAAGTACTTTTATTTTTCAAGCTTTTTAGAACATGTAGTGCAGTAAATGTAAAAAGTAGGCCTGAAGAAAATTTCCCAAGTAAAGTACAGGTACTGTAATAATTGTCAGCAGAGCTGGAAAAGTTGATACCAAGCTGGTGTTCATCCCTCAGAAAGTCTATTAGATGAAAGTCAACAAACCATCAATTAACGTTATTGTTGGTGTGAATTGATTGATCACTTAAAGTCCTCCTGCTTGTTTTCAGCCGGTTTTATTCAGACTTTTAACAGTTTTATGGATTTTAGCACTTTGAGATTGTTCACTGTAATGTGTAATACAACCTTGTTATTAGGAATGTGTATTGGTGAAATTTTGGCGATACGATACGTATCACGATACAGGGGAGACGAAACAATGTATCACGATATATTGCGATACATTCAGTCAGACGCTACTAGCGATTTTTTTGACTGAATTTATTGTAGGAAAATTCAATAAACAGTCCAAACTGATACTTAACATGTTTAACATGAGGTATCTGAACCATAACAGAGGGATTTACATTTCAGTGGTGGAAGCAAAACCCATTGCACACTGCTGCCAACTAGCGGTCAGCATATGAATTGCTCCAAAAGAAAAGACAGTACACAAACGTTTGCATGTAAATTCCTCCAAAAATTAAAACACAGCTTTTGAAAATCGATATAATATCGCTGGGGGAAAAAACACGATATATTGCCATATCGATTTTTTCTTGCATCCCTACTTGTTACTGACATTAAATAATTAACACAAGAATCTAGTTTTTAAAACTTAACTATTTATCGTCTAAAATTTATATTACAACTATATACTGATCAGTTTTTTGTTTGTGGAATATAATGTGCCAACTTTAAAGGCTCTTATGAGAAACCTTGAGTATACATTTATTATGGACTTGAGGGCTCATGAAATAAGTGCCTAGAAAGATCTGTACGAGATGCTTCTTGGTGTCTTTATTAAAAAAAACATACATGAATTTGTGCTTTAACAAACATTGTACAGAATTGTAAATGCTTGCAAAATCCTTACATTCAGCCCCCGTGGTTGGAACTGTGACATCATCTGAACTGAACAGAAAACATTTAGATCTGTCTCCTTACTCAGTGCCTGTTTGAAATGAAAAAAACAAGAACACTGTCTCCGTCTACGCTGGCACTTTCGGATGAACATCAGCCTTATTTAAATTCTGAGAACAGAGAAAAACAGACCAACAGAACAGGCTGTCGTAACTAAAACCACACCCACACGTACAGAGCATATGGAGTTTGATCTGGTTTACTATAATACTTTCTCATGATGAAATTTTACTTGATTCATGTCAGAACAGAATGAGAAATGTGAGATGAAAGTGAAAAATTTCGAGTCCCACCGTACGTAAACCCTCCATCCTTCCCAGTGCGTCCAACAGTTTCTTATTTGGTGTTTCAGCCAACAGACGCTGCAGAAACGCTGAACACCAAACACTCGGTTTTTATTTTCATGACGTGCGTGGTGTTTTATGTATCCCGCACATTTTTAACAATATAAAAATATTTATTACAGTTTATTTATTTACTCCAGCTTAAATGTGCAACTTTTAAATAGAAAAATAAGTGAATGCAGATATTTATTAAACATTTCCATTTAAATTCTGTTTATTATTAATCCTGAGTCTGGGGTTGCAGTTTGTGATTTCTGGTGTCCGATCCAGTGATTGCTTTTGTGTCAGTGTGCTGTACTGTTAGTTTGGGATTGACAATGTTTTTATGACCCTGTTGGCAGGAATAATCTCTTCATTGCACAGGACCTGAAGGAATGCTGAGGCACTCTGAACTCTCTGTGATGCAGAGAGCTAATTGTCCCGCGGGCTACGGCAACATCTCAGCAGGAAATGGGGTTTGCCGGAGGATGGGAACACAACAATCTGCAGCACGTATGGCTTTTTAAAAGGACTATGCTGTTCTAGCTGCCAGGCAGGATGGGATCAGAGACGTGCCTTTGGATCTCCTGCATTTCTGTGGAGGTCTCCAGGTGCTCAGGGAGGGAGGGGAAGCGCTGGTTTCCACTTAGAAGTCCAGGAGGTTCTTGGGCATTAGAGGACAACAGCTGAGCAGAGGTCAGATCCACAGAGGACAGAAGTGGAGGGTCAGCTAATGGTGACATGGCATCATCCAACGCCACAGTCAGCTGGATACCACTGGACTGGGAGTCTTTGGACTTATCCTTAAAGTCAGAGTCTGGGCTCTAAGAATACACAATAAAAGACCATTTTAGATTTTTATAGTTAGTTTTCTGTAACTCGGTATATATTAATCCAGATTTTCATTCAAATGTTTGACTTTACTGATGCAAAACATGTCCTAATCCATAATACAATGATTAAATTACTCATAAAGAAATAAGTAAAGAAAACCAAAAAAACGTTTTATTCCCAGAAGGATTTGAGATGACTCAATCCTGGTACCTGCAGCAGCGGGGCGGAGCTGTCTATCTGGACTGGGGGGATGGCGTGGAGGGTGGAGGCTCCTGAGCTGTACAGAGTGGTTGGGTGAGACAGGTGAGTCGTGGGGGACAGAGTGCTGTAGGCTGGAGGCACAGGAGCCATTTGCCTCTGGAGGAGCTGCAGGATCACGTTGATATCTGCAGTCATACGGGTCTCCAACCTGGTTAAAAACAGAAATCGGAGAAGAGGTGTGAAGAGTTTGTTAAAAAACACACACACATCGTCTTTGGAACGGTTATTATCTGTCCACCAGGTGTCTCTGTTTCCTGCTAAACTACATGCTATTAAATGATCACAACAAAAGGCAAAAAGAATGAATGTATGATTGAATTCAGAGACATTTCCCCTCATTTTCAGCTTTATCTTTGACCTTTACGAGGTTAGATGTTCCCTCAGATTCCCATATCCCAACATTCATGGAAATAACTCCATTAAAGTTCCCAGCAGCTGCATCACTGGCCAGCACACGGAAACAGGAAGCAGCTTGCAGACAAAGGAACACAAAGTACACAAAGCCATGGAGTGTTAACAACAAAACTAGCTCTCCCTGGTGGATGACCAGGAGGGGGTATAGCTCAGTGGTAGAGCATTTGACTGCAGATCAAGAGGTCCCCGGTTCAAATCCGGGTGCCCCCTGGCTTCTCTCACCAACATAAGCTTTTAGCATTTTTCAACATACCTGTTGAGTTGAGACTGAAGCAGCTCAAGCTTCGACCAAATGCTGCGACAGAATCGTAACTACAAGTTCATAAGGCCCGTGTTGTGATTGTGTCAAGCAGGTCTTTAACAATCACTGTTGCACTTACATGTTCTCAGGTTAAGTCCTGATTTGTTGTTGTTTTCAGTGCTTGCGTTCCCAAAATTTTCAGATCTATTTATTAAAAATTCTGTTTGCTTTAAAGCAGTGGTGTCCAAGTGGGGGCCAAGGGCCATTTTTGGCCCACGGAGTGATTTTATGTGGTGCACAACTGCTATGTGATGTTATGGACCTCCAGTCAATGCAATTGTTGCAGATAAAAACAAAATGAATATAATTAGGGCAAGATTAATTAATGTAAAGCCTAAGAAAACAATTACTGACCTTCTTAAAATAGAAACAACACTATTCTTTATTAACTAAATAATTATTTATTCTCATAAGTATTGGTGCTGCTGTAACTAGTGAATTTCCCCACTGTGGGATCAATGAAGTCTATTTTGTTCTAGTCTTCAGAGGGGGTATAGCTCAGTGGTAGAGCATTTGACTGCAGATCAAGAGGTCCCCGGTTCAAATCCGGGTGCCCCCTGGCTTCTCTCCCCAACACAAGCCTTTAGTGTTTGTCAACATACCTGTTCAGTTGAGACTGAAGCAGCTCAAGTCTCGACTCCAGCTCTCTAGGACGATCCTCGGCACAGACCAGAGGCTGGAAGCTGGACCTGACGGTGGACGGTCCTCTCTGGTTGTCCGACAGCTGGCTGGACCTGCGATCTGCCCAGTATCCATACAGACCCGACATGCTGGCAGGAGCCGCCGCTGCTCAATAACAAGTGTTCTTATGTAGAAAACCAACCCTATCTGCTCCTAATTAAAATAACTTTCTTTCATTTTTAATTAATTTGAACTCATATTTTCACTTTTTATTTTTCAGAAATTGAAATCCAGCCAAAGGAAGAACATGCAGTTTACTACATGCGATCATTAAGACCATGCTAGTTGTTATGGAGACTCATCAGACATGATCAAACAACCATCAGCAGCCTGTACCTGAGTATGGAGGACCTCCGAGCTCCACGGTCTGTCCCACTCCAGCCGAGGGCCCACTGTGAGGCAGGAGGCTGACCACAGCAGGCTGGTAGTTCCTGCTGTCGCCTCCATGAACGTACAACTCTTTCTTGTGCTGCACATGCTTTATTTCCTCATCACTAGACTGTGAACAAACACTTCCACTACTGCAGAGATCTCCCCAGTGACATCCTGCCGCTGTGCTCAGACGGTGATCTTCATGATCCATTCCATCTGTGCAGACAATGTCACATGACTGAATGCGTAAGACACGATGGAGGAGAGGGTACCTGTGGAAAGCCTCTCCCTGGACTCACCTGGCCTGTTCCGGCGACGCAGCGAGCTCCTTCGATGCCTCGTCAGACGGCAGCCACATTCAGAGTTCCTGCTTGGGGTTGCCTGGTTTACTCTATCTGCCTGATACAGATTAGTTTCAGTAATTCATACAGATCTCATGCTCAACAGTGCCCATCACTCCATATTTCTAGTTTACCAACAGGACTCATCACAAGAGGATGTTGTGACCAACATCGCCCCCTGGTGGCACTCACGTCTCTTAAATTGAAGGTAATCTCCAGATTGCTCCAGAACACGTCAGCAAAGTCAGGATACATGTCGAGCACCTCTAGCAGGTCATCCCTCAGGATCTTGTGAAGGTCACAGTAGGTCAAAGCCCTGACGTCAGCGCTGGATTTCCCTGGCCTTCCATACAGGCTGTTGGGTTCACCAAAGATGTCATTCTTCCCTGCAAAACAGGAAAGCAAGAATGAACAAAGCTCGACTAAATGCAAAGCCTAAAGTAGTAAGTTTAGCTGATGGGATTCCAGATAAAGAAAAGGCAAAGCGGCTCATCCGCCCTGTTCTGCAGCAGCTCAGGCGTCACGGGCGCTGCTGCTGTTAAAGAAGTGACCGATGCAGCCTGGATCTGAGCGCTGGCCCTATTGGTGATCAATGCTGTTGTGGAATGAAAGTGGAGCTGTGCCCAAAGACCTCTGGCAGCACGACACGCACAGAAGAGCGAGTTAACACGATATAAAGGCTATTGTTGGTCATTGCTGTAAAGCAACGCTAAATGTGACTTAAAATCATCCTTTTTAAATAGTCTAATCTAAATATTTCATAACTCACCAAGTATGGCCACCACCACGTCATCTCTTAAAATCTCTATAGAACCTCTGGAAATGAAGTAGAGAGCGGTGAGAATGTCCCCACTGTGGACCAGAGTGTCACCCGGCGGCGCATGGGTGGTACGAAACCGCATGGCCAGGGCTCGCAGGCAGCCTTTGTTAGCACCTCGAAAAGCTTTGCAGTTCTGCAGCAAGCTGCGGTGCAAATGAAGGCAGATGTCTGCTTGTAGGCACTCTGGGAAACCCTTCAAAACCTGCAGGATAAAAAATACATAAATATATTTTATGATGAATCTTTCATGTATTGCAGGTTTAAATTCAAGTAATCTAAAAGTGGAGGATGCCAATGAATCTGACAGGTGCAGGAAACAGAGCTTGGAACGAAAGAAGGAGATCAAACAGTCGGAATAATTCAGGCCTGGCATCAATTCGGGATTATCTGTTCTCACATCGAACTGGTGGGTTATTATGCTGCTGTCTGGCTGCGTCACACTCTAGCGCTATTAGCCGCCGTGGTCCGAGCTGTAACAGGATGCGCATTGTTAACAAGTAAAGAGGTCACCAACTGCAGAAGGAAAGCATGTGCAGTCTAAAGCTCCGCCGCTAAACTAAAAGCAAAGTATTTTTAAAACAGTAATGAAAATTAAAGCTTGCTGATGGGGAATCAGGTCGTTTCTGCAGCAGAGAACATGGCAATCAAAGGGAGTGCTCTTTGTGTGAGGGAAGACATTCAGTTTAGAACCAACAACCTCCTCATAGACCAGCACAACTCATTATTAAAAGTTTTTTTGCAGAAAATCTTCAGAATAAGCGACGTACAGCGTTCATATCGATGCCGTTGGTGTAGGACCAGGCATGCTGGAAATACTCCTCCAGCCGTTGCCTCAGACCTCCTGGGATCTGGTGGAAGCGGATGAACTCTTTGACCCGCAGCATCTGAGTGTGATATCGGGCTGTGCCAGAGTAGAGCCTCTGAATGATGGCAGACACGTTCCCAAAGATGCTGGCGTACATCAGAGCTGCATGAGCCACGGGACGGGAGGAAACAAGAGTTAGACTGAGATTTGATCTGAACTCTTCCGTTCACATCAGATCATGAAAAAGGTCTTTTTGAATTCCACTCACAGCCAATGAGCATGACGCAGATGGAGAAAATCTTCTCCGGGTTGGTGTTGGGGGAGACGTTGCCAAAGCCCACGCTGGTCAGGCTGCTGAAGGTAAAATATAAAGCTGTGACGTACTTGTCTTGGATGGAAGGACCCGACATCCTGTCACTGCTGTTGTAGTGCTTCCCGATCTGGTCAGCCAGGTTGTCAAGCCAGCCGATCTTCATGCCGCCCATGCGCTCAGAGCCGGTGCGCTCCATGTTGCCGATGGCATACCAGATACAGGCCAGCCAGTGGGCAATGAGCGCAAACGTGCACATGAGCAGGAAAAGTACAGCTGCTCCGTATTCTGAGTAACGGTCCAACTTCCTGGCCACCCGCACCAACCGCAGCAATCTGGCTGTCTTCAGTAACCCAATCAGAGTGGTTTGAGTCTGAGGTTCGGTCTGCTGACAGAACAGAGTCTCGTTATTTTTACCAACGCTTCTGATGTGGAATACCAAAAAGACTTCCATGTAAGTGAGGCTTTCGCAAATGTTGATTGTTCATCCAGAGAAAGTTAAAGCTACAATCCAGAATGTTCCCCCTTTAAGGAATTTCGCATGTTTTAGAAATCTGAAAAAGTGATGGTCTGACCCTGTACTGTGATGTCATGTACGCTATATGTCCTTTTTTTTGTTGCTAAGCCCGTCCCGTCCTGTAGAAATGAATGTTTGGGTTGGCCCCTGTTCAGCATTGACCAATAGCGTTAGATATCCGCTAATCCAAAAGGGTTCAGATGACGGAAACTGGACTTCTTTGGTTTCTTGAAGACGTCTCGCTTCTCGTCTGAGGAGCTTAGTTGATTTTTCCTGGAATATGGGAAGTTCAGGCTTATAAAATGTAGCTGTCTATTGTTGCTTAACGAGCTGAAACTACCTAGGAATACCCCTCCTCTCTGAGTCGTTGAAGTTGTTTGCCTCCATTGTGTGGGAAAGGTTGTTTTGTTTAGATCCAGGAGGGTGTGACCTAGACTGAAACAGTTTCGGAATTAGGGTTAGAGCAGCATTGTAGGAGCTGGACATGTGAAACCTGAGGTCTCCTTTACTTTTCCAGTCTAGGTCAACGACAGACAGCTACAGTTTAGAAAACTGACACTCCCATACTCTGGCCAGAATTGAAAAAGCTCCTCAGATAAGAAACAAAATGTTTTCAAGAAACCAAAGAAGTTCAGTTGCCTGTTTTTGAACCTGTTTGGATTACATGACATGGGTGGCTGAAAACCATTACCAGCATCCGCTAATCTACAGACATACATCACAGCACATATGCAAGTGTTTGAGGATGTACCTCGACAGATGCAGAGTCGGCGATCTTTTTAATTTTCTAATGAATAAGTAAGACTTATATATATATATATATATATATATATATATGACACAATATATGTATGTATGTATATGTATATAATATGAATAAACAACCTAATCATAATAATAGTAGTAAATTAATATGTTTAGTTGCACAGGTGATTCAACCACTGAATCTAGTGTGTTGGACCAGAGAAACCACTAAAACGAGCTGAATACCGGCTGGATATCTTTAACAGTTTCCTGTTTTATTAAAAGCAATAAATAAATAAATAAAAAAACAAATAAAAAACAAAAACAAACGAGAGAGACCTTTAAATAAAAGCACCAAAAATGAAGAGAAACATTGAGGAAAGAGGTATGAATTTTGTATATCCTTAGGGACATTTTTCATACCGTGAACCAGATAAAGATCACTGATGTTTATTTGACTTTCTATATTAAGATCACATGTTTTATTTGTCAGTAGGGCTGTGTGGAGCAGAAGGCTGTCAGAATGATCTCAGGTTGCAGAAAAAGGGAGAAAATCTTATGGAAGAGTTAAGCTGAATGATAATCACAACAGACACCATTATTTGGCTCATTTTCCACATCTTTGACAATAAAACCTCCTCTAAAGGTTTAAGCAAATAATGTATTTGTTGCTGTTGAGAGAAAAGAGTTACTTCCTTATTTTCCTCAAATAAACAATGTTTATGGTGCTACTGAAGCTTATTGTATTTTTAACAGTCTGAACAGCTGATGGTTTGCAACCTCCATGAAAAAGTCTCACCGATTCTACAAACCGAGATCACTCTGACTACTGTAGATAGTTAGGGCTCAGTCTCATACCCTGCTTGTGTTTCAGTTTCTCACCTCCTGTGACCCGGTGCGGTAAATGAGAAGATCAAACGGGATGGCAGCTACTATGTCGATGAGAAACCAACCCTTGAAGTAGTGCTGAGCGATGTGACCCGGGTGGCTGACCACCTCGTCGTTGTGGTTGACATAGGTGGTCCTGAAGTTAATGAGGATGTCGACGATAAACATGACGTCCACCACGAGGTCCACCACGTTGAGCGGGTTGCATGTGTAGCCACAGGAGCTCTGCTCGTCTTCAGCCTCGTTGAGGAGGAAGGCGGCGGAATACGGAGTGAAGATGGCCGTGTAGATGACAAGCAGCAGGATGACCCAGTCCCAGACTGCTTTGAAGGGGCTGTAGTGAAGGATGGTCCATCTGTGGATGCGTGGAGCCTGGAGTTTGTATTCTGGTAGAACGTCAGCACCAAGAGATAACACCTAAGGATGGGGGTCAAAAGGCGGAAATGTTTGAAATAAATGAATGAATGAACAAATAAATCGATTAATAGAAACTGAACATACAACATTTACCCATCCCAGTTCAATTTCTACTGCTCAGATTTTGGGTTATAGTAAAGAGATTAAATATAAATGGACTGTAAGAGCTGGTTTATAAATGAATCCATGTTTTTTAAGAGTTTCTTCAGTTTTGTTTTCTCCGTGTTGTTTGCTGAGTTGTCTAAAATTACTCTGATGCTTTATTTTATCCTCACATTTGTAATAAATCCGTATTAAAATCACTAATGAGGCACTCCGTATTGTAGGAGCAATCTCATTTTAAACTAAATACAGAGGTCAGTATTTGGTCACATTGGAACACACATTTTCCCATGAAAACACAATATTTGACACCAGCAGCTGTTCAGCATGATTGTTTTATGAAGCTAGGAGCAAATCAACTCCATCATGAAAAGACACTTTATTTCCCGTGCAATAAAACATATTTAGTATCAATATTGCCTTTTCTTGTGTTTGCGTCTTACACTATAATATTTATTTTGTTCCATTTAGATGCGTTGCTTCAGGAAAACACATTTTTAAAATTAAATTTAAGTTTCTAAATAATTTAAATAATACTAATTAATTAGTTAATTAAAAAAATGAACAAAACAATGTTGTTTGTGAGGTTCTATAAAATAAAAATGCTACAAAAAAGTAAAACTGCACACCAAATAAAGCTCAGTGTTCAGGAGACACTCCAGCTTTGACACAAAACACATTTTACTAAAGATGAATCATATTTGCAGAAAACGTCACAGCAGGTTAACACCAACATTTTAACACCAACTCTTCTTCAGTCTGACTCGTTTTAAAGCACCAAAGACCCAAACACACGGATCCTTATCGGGTGTTTTTCCTCCTCTGTGACTGATCTGCCAAGTACTCTTAACAGTTCCTGTATTCAAGCAAAACTCGGTTAATCACCGGTGAGTGGAACTGACCGGTACAACAACCAGAGCCTCCATGTCCAGGCTCTCATCCTGGTGTGGATCACAGCAGCACACTCGCTGCAAACATCTCCTCTCGTGTATCTCCTTCATGCAGAAAAAAAAAATCTTCCTGTGGATTAAAAAAACAACTCACTGCTCTTTTAAAGCGTCTGCTTCTGCACCGTGACCCCCACTTTGTGCAGAGCACGTGGTGTTTCTCACCAGGGCTCTGGTCAATTGTGCACCTAAGTATAAGTGCTGGCATCAACTTGGTTCCATGTAGAGAAGTGATTGGGTCCATTTGTGTTAAACAGAAAAGTCTGAACTGAAAATGGCCAAAAATCCACTCTCCAAGCAGCTTTTTAGCTTCACAATTAAACAGCAGGTGCCTTCATCGCCTCAGAGAGCAGAAACCCTTTCTCATGATTTATGGGAGCTTTATTTTGATCAAGAATGAATAAACATGCTTAGGTAACTTCTAATTGAGCTGCAAGAGTATTCACAATAAATTGTTGCAGGATTTTTACCCTCATCATCTTTTGAAAGTAAAAAAAAAAGTTCAAAACTGTTGTTTGAAATAGATTCTCAAGGAGAAAGTCCATCTACTAAGTTACTAAAAATGCTCTTCCAGAGGGATATGTGTATGCATATCTGCTCCTGCTTAGTAAATTTGCTCCCGAACCTTGTAGGAAGATGCAGAATTCATAGTTTCTGTAACAGCCTGAGGTTTCATCCCGACTGATGTGAAAAAACAATGTAAGCATGCATGCAAAGGCTCGACGACGTCCACCAGACGGTTTCATTATGGCGACCAGAGAACACACAGCACTGTTGGTTTGCATGCAACGGCTCAGTTTGACACAGGAAGGGTTCACGTTTTAAACGTCTGCAGTCACTGGTGCAATGAAAGGAATGACGTCAGCTTCAACAAATAAGATATAAATTATAAAAATGTTCATTGTCAAGAAGCATTTACATTGTAACTAATACAGTAAAAACACATCGATAAATTTCTATATAACACCTATATCGAGTGGATTTTTGTTAGGTTTAAATGTGACCTGCAAAGAGTTAAAAAAAACATAATAAAATTATATATATATTGCCTTAGCCTGTGATTTACTTTACCATTTCAATACTCTAAACCTACAGTTCCTCATTTAAATGCTCAGTAAACATAAAACAATATTAAAAGACCAAGTATATAAATAAACTAAATATTTTTTTCAACATTATTTTCAAAAGCTGTATCGGGTTGCTAAAATTAGGGTGCAGCTTCAACTAAATGAGGCAGATATTTCTCAAGAAAATTAATCGTATGAGAGGAGAAGAAGGAAAAAAAACAAGAACAAAAAAGGTCAGAAAACAGGAAAAACTATACAGAAAGTTGCAACAGAGATTTTCAGGAGAGCACCAGGAAGCGTAAAAGCACAAAAAGGCTCACAAAAACTCACAGGGTGAAGTTTCTGCTTGATGCTCATGATGACGCAAATCACAGCGTGAAAGGTGGAAGAAAACCAGTAAAAAAGAGTGTGGGATAAGGTGATCTCTGTCCATCGGACTTTGTCTTCCTCCCTTCTGCTCCCTCGGTCTTCCTCACTGCCTGTAGCCCTGCCCTTGCCAAAAGGTCCTCTTTCAAACACATAAAAAATGATCCTGTGGCTCTGTGAGCGACCGTGTACTGTAAGCATCATCTGTTGGTGTTTCATAACAACCGGCTGCACCACAAATATCAATAAACCCAATTAAAGGACAACTAAATGTCTCATCGTTCACTTTAATCCAAGTTTCTGGTGTCTGATTTGTGATCGGCACTGGAAAAAGTTCTGTAAACATTTACGTGTGTTTTCACATGGGCTGTGTTACAATCAATGTCCCATCAATAGCTGGCTGTTACAGTTAATAACCCAGAAACAATGCTATGTTTAGCCTCAATAACTGGGAGGATCACCCCACTGGCATCCTCTATACAAATGAATGAAATAATTTGTGTGTGTATGCTTTAGAAGAATCCCCTGTTAACAGAGAGAGCTACCACATAACTCACATTCTAAACAAAAAAAGAGTAAAAGATAAGAAGTTGGATTTAAACTGGCACAGATTCAAGGAGAGAAACAATAAATTATAAAGGTTCACTTGCAATAACCGAATCCCGCTCAACTGAAAATACTGGTGTAGATTTGTACCTGTAGTGACCTCTTTGAAAGCCAGGGGGCGCTACATAAACACACTATTTTTCAGACGGGCTTTTAAAGGTTCTTTGACAAGGTCCCTGTTGAGCTTGTTCCTTTAGGATTCATGAAGACAAACTAACATGAAGAAGGATCAACCACAACTGGCATCAAAATCTAAATAAAGGGAAGACACGAAGCAGCCTGCACCAGTCTATGGACCATAAACTCATATGCCAGCTGATTTAGCTGCTTGAACAGAACTTTTCACCAAGGTGCAGCTGCGAATACACTCCAGCAGGATGAACCCAGAGTGCACAAACAGAAGCTGACCTTCATTTCCATTAGCGACAGAGGCCAAGGCCATCGACAGCATCAAGCCAACCAAACGCCGCTCGATAGCCTCACAGCAGCCAGCCCCTTTTCTCTCTCGCTTTCATAACCTCATCTCACCAGGACCCCTCTCCACTCCCACAGACAGCTTCACAGACAATCTGTGATTCCCCCCGCACACACACACACACGCACACACACACACACACACACACACACACACACACACACACACACACACACACACACACACACACACACACACACACACACACACACACACACACACACACACACACACACACACACACAATTCACAGGCAGCCTCACACTTTTTATCAGGCTGCCTGAAGCAGCAGCTTGTGACTGCTATTTTTAGCTAAATCACTGAAATTATTCCACTAATCGAGTTTCTAATTAAAGTCTATTACTAAAGAAAATTCAGCACTGTTTTTTGGTGTGTGTGTGTGTGTGTGTGTGTGTGTGTGTGTGTGTGTGTGTGTGTGTGTGTGTGCATATATATATTTTACTCATATTTATAGTATATAAATTGTAAGTCGCTTTGGATGAAAGCGTCTCCTAAATGAATAAACATAAACATAAAATTACAGTTAACCAGCTCTGTCTATCCTTGTTGATTTTGCAGTTTTTCATGTGAAATTATTTCCAGAGTTATCTGCTGATGGAGGCAATATTTTCTCAAAAGTCATCAAAAATTGAAAACACTCAAAAGCCAAAATAAAACCAAGGCAAGTTTTTTTAAACAAATAAACCTAAATGGACTTTCATTATCACTAATTCTGTCCAGAGACAAAGCTTGTAAATCAAAAAAACTCTTATTACTCCTTTGTTTTATACAACTAAAATACTGTTTATATGAAGCACGATGAATTATAAAGGCTCTACATTAAAATGCAGAATATGGAAAATATATGGAATTAAGGCAAATGAACCAATAAACACATTTTATTCTGTTTAAGTTTGTCAAACTAACACTTTTTAAATTGTATTTAAAAAGATTTTTAGCAGATGTACAAAATGTGTGATAGTAGAAAATGAATACATTTCTGTCTTAGTTTGTTGATTCAATAAATAATTTTAGAGATTTACTCTGTTTAAGTCTGATTAATCCTGATTTTTTTTCTAGACAACAGAAAAGACAATAGCTACACACCAAAAGGTATTGTAAAGGTAAAATCCACGAAGAAACAAATATTTAGTCTATTTTCCTACTTAAATCAACATAATCAAGAATGCTTTGTTTTAGTTTTTTAAACACTGTAAAAATCCACCGTCAGATTGTTTAGTAAAATTATTGAATCAAGAATTTTCTCCCTAGAAAATTAAAAACCCTAAATTAATTTGAAAAGTTGTATTGAGAGACCAGAAGACGGTGTTTTTAAAAGCTGGACCTTAAATAAAAAGAAATCCCAGCTGGACTGATGATGCTGGAAGGCTGGAGGAGACTTACGGTGGACGTTGTGTGTGGTCTGAAAGCAGAGAACACCACTGAGACAGATAGCTGCTGTTGGCTTTTAGCCGTCCAACAGAAACACGACAGAACATAAAGCAAACATCACTGACAATCAGACAAACACTCCCTGCTGAACTACAGAGAAATGCTCACTTTCATCCAAACGTGTGTTCATGACATCAGCACTGTGCAGATAACAAGTTCACCATGTTGCCAGGCCTTTTCAGGAGAGCCTCTGTTTGCGCTGTCAGTTTTTCCAGACACGCTGAGTCACAGCCGGCTCTCGATATCACGGTTTCTCCTGGTGTGAGGAAGCAAGATCTCACCGCAGCCGCTTTCAGTCACAAGACAGCCACATATGGTGAAGTTAGAGTGCAAAACACATGCAAATTTAGGGCTTGTTTATGATACCCAGATGCTTTGTTTGAGACTATATGAGGAAAATGTAAATGCAAAACTAAGCTGGAGGAAGAGCATCTCTGTTTATTTGTAACACTAAATTGGAATTGATGAAATAATACATTTGTTTATGTTAAATGAAAACAATGGTATATAATGTGTTTGTGTAAATATAATCATGGGAGCTTTCTATTTCAGGCAGTTCCTATCAGAGGAGAACAAATCTTTATTTTAATCTTTACAAAACATATTTTAACCGCAAAAGTGTTATTCAAAGAGCCTACTATTGATATTTTTATAGGGAAATATTATGCAAATCTGACTCTTTTACATCTTTTGTGCTGCCATGTGGGCGTCTACTGCCTCTAAAAACACTCAGAACCAGAAAAAAACATCTTTCCACGTGGTTAGTGTTTGGTTCAGGGATAGGGTACTTCACAGAAGTTAAAGATAGATCCTGACATAACGTTGCAATGCATTCAGGAGGTAGCCCTATACAAAAAAATGGGGATTGTGCATGGGTGCCTATGGGTCTGAGTCACTCCGCTGATCTCAAACTTGTTTTTGCATCTACTAAAAATGTTCAAACAGGAAGAAACTAAGCACCACTTGTTGGACTCTAGATACCCAGATCTGGTCTGAGGGGATATTTTTTCATCCCTTTTCCTAGGTAAGGTCAGCAACAATATGAGGCAGCTAGAATACAAAACAGGCCTAGCTAAAGGAAGACAAAGCAATTAGCCCTTTTTACAAGACACACCGCGCCGGCAAATCAGCGTAATACGATGTGTCTTATAAACGCGCCATGCCAGCATGATAATGCTCGAATTTTGTGGCATTTGTTCTGCCTTGCTTGGTAGTAATATTGCAGTAATTGTCTGTGTTATAAATGGTGATTGTGGCTTGGTGCAACAGAGGGAGGTCTCATGATGACGTGGGAAGTTACTGCTGAGCTCCGACAACTATATTGATAATGAAAGTAAATATGGCCGTAAGTTTTGCTATTTGAACAAAATCAGCTGAGATGGCAAACTGAAATGCTACGGCCCTCTAGAAGCTTCCCTCAGTTAGAGTTGGAGCTCAGATCTCCAGCTCGGGGAATGTGGAGGACAGACATCTTTAGGAGCAGCTTGTCAATTAAAACTTAACAAGCATGGCTTTGATCGCAATAAAAAGCAAGTTATGTCCAAGATAAACAGAAGTGTGAGGCAGTGCAGAGACCGCCCCATACACCCTATATGCTGCTATCATGTAATCTTTTATAAAAAGGACGTGATTGCGCCACATTACCGCCATGGTCTGACCACTTGTAAATGACCTAAGGCTCCCTGATGCTACTACAACATTGCAGCAAATTGACGGCACTGTTTTGTAAAAACGGCTAAAGGGGTGGCAGTATTTATGTGGAAGAGCAGATTTCAATTCAATTCAAAAATACTTTATTAATCCCAGAGGGAAATTGATTGCTGTAGTAGCTCAGAATAATAATAATAATCAAGTCATCAAAGAGTTATTGTATATTACAATGGCTGTTGGCAGGAAGGATCTCCAGTAGCGGTCAGTGTTGCAGCCAAACTGAAGAAGCCTCTGACTGAAGACACTCTTCCGTTGTCGGACAGTCTTGTGAAGAGAATGCTCAGGGTTGTCCATCATTTTCTTGATTCTCTGGAGAATCCTTCTTTGCATTTTCTCCTCCAGTGGTTCCACAGTCGTCTCCAGAACAGAACCAGCCTTTTTTATTAGGCTGTTGAGCCTTTTCAGGTCCCTGCTTCTGATGCTACTACCCCAACAGATGATGGCTGAAGAGATTACACTCTCAACAACAGACTTGTCTTGCTACAGACATTGAAGGACCTAAGCGTCCTCAAGAAGTGCCGTCTGCTGTGTTCCTTCTTGTAAACAGCTTGGCTGTTCTTTCTCCAGTCCAGTCTGTTGTCCAGGTGAACTCCAAGGTATTTGTATTCCTCAACCACCTCCACTTCTTCTCCCATGATGGAAACAGTGTTTGACTCCACCCTGTTTCTTCTGAAGTCTAAAATCATCTTCTTTGTTTTGTTCATGATCAAGGTCAGATGATTGTTTCCACACCATGCAACAAAGCTCTCCACCAGCTCTCTGTACTCAGCTTCCTGTCCATCTCTGATACACCCGACAACTGCAGAGTCATCTGAGCATTTCTGTAGATGACAGGTCTCTGATTTGTACTGGAAGTCTGAGGTGTACAGGGTGAAAAGGAATGGTGAGAGTTCAGTCCCCTGTGGTGCTCCAATGTTACTGATCGCCTGGTTTGATGTGCAGTTCTTCAGCCTCACAAACTGTGGTCTGTTTGTAAGGTAGTCTTTAATCCAGGAGATAGTTGAGGCTCCCACCTGTGTCTTCTGGAGTTTCTGTCAAAGTACATCAGGCTGGATTGTGTTAAATGCACTGGAGCAATCAAAGAACATGGCCCTCACAGTGCTGCCTGCTTTGTCCAGATGACAGTGGGTTGGTTGAAGCAGCTGGACGATGGCATCTTCAACTCCAACTCCATGGCGATAAGCAAACTGCAGCGGGTCCTGATATGTTCTAGTTTGCTTATTCAGGTAGACCAACAGGAGTCTCTCCAGGACCTTCATAATGTGGGATGCCAGGGAAACCGGTCTGTAGTCGTCATTGACTGATGGGCGAGTTTTCTTTGGAACTGGAACAAGGCAGGATGTCTTCCACAGGACTGGAACCTTCTCCTGGGCCAGGCTGAGGTTGAAGAGGTGCTGCAGAATCCCACAGAGCTGCTCTGCACAGGTCTTCAGTACTCTGGGGCTGACACCATCTGGACCTGCAGCCTTCTTCCTGTTCAGTCTCTCCAGCTGCCTCTTCACCTGACTTCTAGAGACAGATAGGTGGCAGGGGGAGGTAAATGGGGCAGCAGCATCTCCTGACTTGGTTGAAGACAGATTTATCGAACCAGAAGAGTCCATGACTGTGTTAGAGGACAAAAGAGCTGGCATGTGACAGGAAAATGTTGGATCAGAGGATGATGCAATGTCTGATTGGCTGGGGACAGGCGAGGAGGATGCTGGGCTTGTTCCTGAACTGAACCTATTGAAGAACTTGTTCAGTTCATTGGCTGTGTCCAGGCCAGGGGCGGCGTTAGGCCCGGCTACTTGGGCTGAAGCCCCGGATCTTTCATGATAAGCCCCGGATCTAAATCGCGGAAGTAACATGCAGTACCAAAGTCACACAGAGAGGGCGCAGCTGGCAGTAGTTTTGTAAAGTCCCATTTAGTCGTCACACACACAGGTGTGTGGTGAAATTTATTCTCCGATTTTGACCCATCCCCTGAGTTGCAGACACGCCGCGCTCGGGTGGTTTAACCCCCCAATCCAACCCCAATCCAATGCTGAGTGTCAAGCAGGGAGGCATTGGGTCCCATTTTTCTCAAAATCTTTGGTATGACCCGACCAGGAGTCGAACCCCTGATCTCCCGATCTCAGGGCAGACACTCTACCACTAGGCTACTTAGTCAGTATACAGTTTACCTGAGACTGAAGAGAAGCCCTTCAGCAGCTGGCTTCTGCAGTCTCTGTCTGAAACGCATGAGTGAAGATGGATATAAGGACGTTTTTTTAGACCAAAAGTACAACGACAGAACCCCAGCTCTGATGAGACTGGTGTTGACTCAGGTTTGTGAGTCTTATTTGAAAATATTTGTTGTGCTGCTGGTTTGCCTAAAGTTAGCTTACTATCAGGTAAAGTTGTTGGAGAAAGAAAGGGAATATTCACTATCATCTCACACTAAACACTAACAATACTCTGCCCTGAATATGCTGAATATGTAGCTTCAGATTAAACATTATGTGGTACAAGACAAATATATATGATGTTGACTAGTGCGTGTCACGTGTGTGCGCGCATGCGTGTGTGTGCGCGTGCGCGCGCGTGTGTGTGCGCGCGCGTGTGTGTTAAGCCCCGGATCTTCTTCAGTCCTAAATCCGCCCCTGGTCCAGGCTGCCATCTGTGCAATCCTTCCTCTGCTTGAAGCCTGTGATCTTCTTCATCCCTGAACAGACATCTCTTATATTGTTCCTCTGTAGTTTGTTCTCTAGCTTCTTCCTGTATGCCTCCTTGCTGTCTCTGATCTTGATCTTCAGTTGCTTCTGTATACTCCTCAATAATTCCCTGTCTCCCTCCTTGAAGGCTCTTTTTCTCATTTAGCAGATTCTTCAGTTCACTGGTGATCCAGGGTTTGTTATTAGTGAAGCATCTCACTGTTCTGGTGGGTATGGTGTTATCCACACAGAAGTTTATATAGTCAGTGACACATCCAGTCATGGCACTGATGTCCTCTTCATATCCTTGCCAGAGAGTTATCCAATATGTGGTCTCTAAACAACCCTGCAGGGCTTCTTAAGTTTCCTGTGACTATTTTCTCACAGTTCTTCTTGTCACAGGTTGCCTCTGAACAAGTGGTTTGTATTCTGAGCAGAGAAAAACAAGTTTGTGATCTGATTGTCCCAGAGGAGGTCTTGTTTTGAACATGTATGCATTCTTTACATTTGCATAACACAAATCCAATGTCTTGTTTTCTCTGGTGGAGCAGCTGACAAACTGTTGAAATGTTGGAAGTGTAGCAGAGAGCGAGGCATGATTAAAATCACCAGATATAGCTACAAATGTATTGGGGTGCTGGGTTTGTAGCTTAGCGACAACAGAACTGATGGCATCACATGCATTTTCAGCAATGGCTGAAGGTGGAATATAAATGGTTGCCAAGACAACACTGGTGAACTGTCTTGGCAAATAATATGGGCGACAACTTACTGCCAAGAGTTCAACATCTGGGCTGCAAAGATGGCATTTCACTGAAACATGACCTGGATGACACCATCTGTTGTTGACAAGCACTGCCACTCCACCTCCTTTTCTTTTCCCGCTCCTCTTCAGATCTCTGTCTGCTCGTACAGTCAGGAATCCTGGCAGAAAGACGCTGGAATCGGGGATATGGTCCTGCAGCCACGTCTCAGTGAAACACATAACACTGCACTGCTGATACTCTGGCTGAGTCCTTGAAAGGGCTTGGAGTTCATCCATCTTGTTGGCCAGTGATCTCACATTGCCCATTGTGATCGATGGAAGAGATGGTTTGAATTTCCTCTTTCTCTGTCTCCGTTTTGCTCCCGCTCTGCACCCGCGCTTCTTGCGTTTTAGCTCATTTGGGATTTGTGGCTTCAGTTGAGGTATTATTTCAGCCTTTCCAATGTTAATCAGCTGCTCCCGATTGTAAACCAGCTTGTTGCCATGGTTACGCATCATAACAAATGTTCTAAAAGTGAAAAAATAGCAGTAAAAATCCTCCAAGCTTCACAGCACCAGAAACAGAAAAGTAAAATATCCAAAAATATACCGTTTTTCTTGAGAAACTAAAAGAAAAAATGTCCAAGAACAGGCAAAACTTACATATAGTCAACAGAGCTACTCCAACATGCAGCCACCCAGAGCAGTGCAGTTCTGGATTTTTGACAATGTGGAGCAGATCAGGGGTGCGTGTATTTGTTTCATACAGTCAGGTCCATAAATACTGGGACATCAACACAATGCTAACTTTTTTGGCTCTATACACCACCACAATGGATATCAAATGGAACAAACAAGATGTGCTTTAACTGCAGACTGACAGCTTTTATTTGAGGGTATTTCATCCAAATCAGGTGAACGGTGTAGGAATTACAACAGTTTGCATATGTGCCTCCCACTGTTCAAGGGACCAAAAGTAATGGGACAATTGGCTTCTCAGCTGTTCCCTGGCCAGGTGTGTGTTATTCCCTCATTATCCCAATTACAATGAGGTCCAGAGTTCATTTCAAGTGTCCTATTTGCATTTGGAATCTGTTGCTGTCAACTGTCAAGATGAGATCCAAAGAGCTGTCACAATCAGTGAAGCAAGCCATCATTAGGCTGAAAAAACAAACGAAACCTACCAGAGAGATAGCGAAAACATTAGGCGTGGCCAAAACAACAGTTTGGAACATTCTCAAAAAGAAGGAACACACAGGTGAGCTCAGCAACACCAAAAGACCCGGAAGACCACGGAAAACAACTGTGGAGGATGACCGAAGAATCCTTTCCCTGGTGAAGAAAACACCCTTCTCAACAGTTGGTCAGAACAAGAACACTCTCCAGGAGGTAGGTGTATCTGTGTCAAAGTCAACAATCAAGAGAAGACTCCACCAGTGTGAATACAGTGTTCACCACAAGATGTAAACCATTGGCCCCAAAAACAGGAAGGCCAGATTATGTTTATGTTTATTTATTTAGCAGACGCTTTTATCCAAAGCGACTTACAATCTATAACCTATAGGGCATGTTGTGATCTGTGGGGGAAACCGGAGTACCCAGAGGAAACCCACAAATGCATGGGGAGAACACGCAACTCCACGCAGAAAGGCCACAGCCAAGTTTCGAACCTGCAACCTTCGTGCTACGAGGCAACCGTGCTAACAACTGCGCCACCAGGCAGATTAGAGTTTGCCAAACAACATCTAAAAAAGCCTTCACAGTTCTGGAACAACATCCTATGGGCAGATGAGACCAAGATCAACTTGTACCAGAGTGATGGGAAGACAAGGGTATGGAGACGGAAAGGAACTGCTCATGATCCTAAGCATACCACCTCATCAGTGAAGCATGGTGCTGGAAGTGTCATGGCATGGGAATGTATGGCTGCCAGTGGAACTGATTTGCTTGTATTTATTGATGATTTGACTGCTGACAAAAGCAGCACAATGAATTCTGAAGTGTTTTGGGCAATATTATCTGCTCATATTCAGCCAAATTCCTCAGAACTCATTGGACGGTGCTTCACAGTGCAGATGGACAATGAACCAAAGCATACTGCAAAAGCAACCAAAGAGTTTTTGAAGGTAAAGAAGTGGACTGTTTTGCAATGGCCAAGTCAATCACCTGACCTGAATCCGATTGAGCATGCATTTCACTTGCTGAAGACAAAATTGAAGGGAAAATGCCTCAAAAACAAGCAGGAACTGAAGACTGTTGCAGTAGAGGCCTGGCAGAGCATCACCAGGGATGAAACTCAACGTCTGGTGATGTCTATGTGTTCCAGACTTCAGGCTGTAATTGACTGCAAAGGATTTGCAACCAAGTATTGAAATGTATAAGTTTGATTTATGGTTCTAAGTCTGTCCCGTTACTTTTGGTCCCTTAACAAGTGGGAGGCACATATGAAAACTGTTGTAATTCCTACACCGTTCACCTAATTTGGATGTAAATACCCTCAAATAATAGCTGACAGTCTGCAGTTAAAGCACATCTTGTTTGTTTCATTTGATATACATTGTAGTGGTGTATAGCCAAAAATGTTAGCATTGTGTCAATGTCCCAATATTTATGGACCTGACTGTATATTTTGCTGCTGAGAAAGGTCCTATGTCCAAGAATAATGAGCTAATATACTAGCAACACTCTCAGATGTGGAGTTATCCGGGAGGCAGCGGTGTAAACGAATGGGTCCAGCAGAACATCTTGGCCTAACAGCATCCATACATGGACAAAAAGGCTTTTGACAAGAGGTGGGTGGTATGTAAAAATTAGTGACACAAACCCTTCTTGGTGTGTTCTTTCTGTGTTTCGTTTAAATCTCCATTGGTTTTTTCTTGCTTAATACACAGTGTAGCATAATTTTAGCTTGAAATGCTGACAGTTTCGCCGTCACACAGTCAACATTTCAAGGTCAAAACTATGCTACGCTGTGTATTAAACAAGAAAAAAAACATCGAATAGTGACACAAATAATTACCTAAGAGTAAAACAGTGCTTTGAGAAAATGTTACTTGAGCACTGTGAGTAATGAGTGACTGAGCATAAAAGTTAGAATTTTGTTTCTGTCGATTTGTTTTTATTAACATTTATGAAAACGTCCCAGATTGTGATGTCACAAACAGGGAAATGATCATAGAACCACTCTTCACCTGTTGAATCCCCACCCACCAAAATAGTTGAGGAATGGCTATTTTTGTTTTCCGAGACTCAGAATAAGGACTATGAAGGTTCTACGTTTCTAAGTTGGCCTGGAAAAACCTCAGTATTTCCCTGGAAGGGGCTGGGAACAGATCCCTACTTAGGCAGCTGCCCTGTCACCCAACTCGGAATAAGACAGAAGAACGAAGGGAGGCGTGACACAAAGCTACTGCTAATACTACATCTTCATGTTATGTTATGTTATGTCATGTTATGTTATGTTATGTTATGTTATGTTATGTTGTGTTGTGTTATGTTCCCAGCGACAATCAACAGTTACCTTTAGTAGTGTTCACTTTGTGAAACAGACTGCTTTTCCCTCATTTTAGCTGAGTGGTTCCTTCGGTTCGAGTTGGGACGCTATTGGGAACCTTGGACATTACACAGCAGGATTAGCCAGCAAGCTTCTTAAGGTGGAAGAAGCTGTACCCACCCTCTGTGTCAAGTCAGCAGATGAGGGAGATCTACTAAAATAACTACTTTTAAATAATGACGTTTACATTTCAATTATAATTAAGCAGGAACTAGCTTGGTCAGGAGCTGTCAGTTCTGAAACCAGTAGGGTGGTGACATTTATGTGCTTTTAAACATTTGTAGGTGCATAAGGAACACAACCTAAGTGATTTATTGAGTTAAAGGCACACCTGGCAGTGTTGCTTGCTTTTAACACCCTCTAGTGTCCGTTATCACCCACTGTGCAAAAACCTAGTTTGGACGTCCTACAGATGTTGTCTGGACTGACAGACTTGATATAGACATGATCTGCACGTCCATGTGACGTTGACTGTTTGTAGGTTAATTCTCTGTTGTCAAACCAAAAAGAAACCTATCTCATGAACACAACTGCTTTGTTTTATTTAGTGATGAACCACTCCCGTAGACACTAATGAAGGCTGGGGAGACATTTCAGCTGTTAGATAAAAGTGTTAAAAAGACAAACGTAAATTGAGGAGAAAAGTTTTGGTTTTGGTTCTGCAAACGGACACTAGGGGGTGCTAAGCCTAAATGGCCTACATCCCCTTTGTCGTCTCTTAATTATACAGCATCTCAACACATGTATTTTTGAGTCTGATTCTAACACTCTTCCTTGTTTTCTCTCCTCAGCCATCTTGGGAACAGGTGCCAAATGTTACATTAGAGTGATGGCAGCTTATTCGGCTGTAACTGTCACACCTTGGGTGAGATTATTCTCTCACACGTTTTTCCTCAGCTGATGTTTTGGAGGACCTTCTGTGAGTCAAATGTCATTCATTTACTCTTTTGAGTTTTTAGTGTGAACCTTCTGCACTCAGAAACAATGAATAGATGGAAGAAGTGATTGAGAACAAGTTTAATTTCACTTTCAAAAAGATGCAAAATAGATGCAAGTTCTAATAAAAATGCACTTTTAAAGTTCACCTCGGTGTACCGGGAATTACAGTTTTGATGTGCACCGGTACTTTTTCCAGCCATTTATCAGTCAAAATCTCTGATATTAAAGAAAAATCTCTCGCTCACTCTTCACCTAAACAACAGTAATTAGAAAAAAAAAACAAAAGCCCCAAAGGTAATTTCATTTATTACCTTTCTAGCTGCTGAGGTGTTCAATGACGTCTCACCTGTGTGACCTGAGTGACCTTTTCCGTGACGTTCTGGGTGCGATCTTTGACCTTGCTCGGTGCAATAATTTCTATCTCTGTGGGTGATGGAGGTCTCAGCCGGTCAGATCCGAACGTGAGGGTGACCTGAGGGATGCGGCTGATGGTTCTGTGTCTCATGAGGTCCGAGTCGGAGGTGGAGTTCAGAGCGCTGGGCTTCAGATCTGCAACAGGAAAGCGCAAACATCAGGAAACAGGAGACAAACTGACTGCAAGTGAAGTCTGAATTAAAATTAAAAAAAACTTTCTAAAGAGTAATCAAAAGCTTTAAGTTATTCAGTTTTATTCAAGTTCTAAGTAAACAGAAGAAAAATGAAATGTAAGCATCGATCAGCTTTCTAACAAAATCTGGTTCTTCTACAGAACTGGAATCATCAAGGCAAAAACGGACAAGGCACCAGATAAAAAGAGATAAGATTAGAACTTGTACCATGCAGAAATATGTTTTTCTGAAAGCCATTTCCCCTGAGAGAAGATGAGGACAGATGTGCAGTGATGAGTAACTTTCAACAGAACAGAGCAGGCAGCTGCACACTCAGTCAAGTTTTATGTGTCATTACTATCACCGCAGAGATCGTTGTGTTGTTTGTTTGCGTTCAACAGAGAAGAAAGGCTCTTCCACCAAATTATGGTTTGCCATAAGAATCATATTTAGCAGTTTAAAATAACTTAAGTATTTAGTTACGTTTTAACTTTTTTTACCAACACATTAATACGTCAACACATTTGCACTAACTACATCTAGACGCTTTTATAATGACATCTGTAACAAATGATCTATGCAGTGACTCCATGAACTGATTTAATGTGAGAAGTTTGCAACACTTAAACTTTTGCTTAAACTAAAAGACGCTGCTGACTCAGACACTCACTGCAGTTGCTTCTGGGCTCTCCGGGTCGGCTGTTCCACTCCGCCCTCATGCCGTCGATGTCGTCCAGAGATGAGGCTCGCCTCAGGCTGCGGACGCTCTCCCTGGAGCAGCTTCGAGGTAGCGTCCCCCTCGCGAAGGCGACGCCGGGATCCAGTCGATCCGTCAGCAGGGAGCACCGTTTAGTGAAGGACTGGGCCACAGGGGAGGGGGGGTCCACGTCCTGCTCTATCAGAGCTTCAGTCTCAGACTGCATGCAGCTCTCCTTAGAGGGGATCCGAAACTCTTTCAGAGGGACTTCTTCACTGTTTGGCTGCAAAAGTTAAAAAAAAAAAAAAAAAACTTAAATGGTGTCAGATGTCCAACAATTGTACACACACATTAAATGGTACCGTATTAGCAATAACACTGTGTGTTCTGTTTGGCATATGTCCTGCTGTCGGTCTGCACTAAACTGCACTGCAGCTTCATTGCCAGCATGTAAATTCCTTCTGTCCCAGCTGGTATATTTGCCTAAACCATCAAAGCTCCAGTGTCATCAACTCTCTTCACAAGTTTACTTCATATTTGTGAAAATGAGAGATAAAGTGAGGCGTTGCTGCTTTTCTCTCCCTTTATTATTGCTGAAAATATGCATACTTCTCACAGATTGAGGAGGACAAATATAATGCTTGGAAATGCATTTAAATGCAAAAAGTAATGGAAAGAATACGGGTATATTTTGTTCTGTACACGTGGTTTTTAAATATTCATGGTACGAAAGCTCTCCACAAATGAGTCAGAAATGCATTAAATGCACGCTTTTCAGGTTTTGGCAGCAGAATCCTAACCCTAACCCATGCATCTGTTTTTACCCTCTTATCCGGGATAGCAGCTCCAGCAGAAAGGTCCAAACCTCCCTTTCTCCAGGCATTCCCTGGAACGTGAAGATGTGATCCATCCAAAAGGTGTCCATAGTCGACCTGGGGACCTCCTGTCAGCAGGACATGCCTGAAACACCTCCCCAGGAAAATGTCCAGGAGGTGTCCTTACCAAAAGCCCAAACCACCTCACCTATCTCCTCTTGACGTGGAGGAACAGCAGCTCTACTCTGTATCTCCTGACTGTTTCACCGCTTCGCCCTATTTCTAAGGCTAAGGCCAGTGGAGGAAACTTATTTTGGCTGCTTGTGTTTGTGATCTTATTCTTTTGGTCATCACCCAAAGCATGAAGATTGCAGATCTAGGTAGAAACCTAAACTTTAATACTGATTGCATGGTTTACCTGCAGGTAATCGACCACCACTCCTTCACACTGATCTTTGGAGAGTGAATGTCGTTTCATCGACCGGAGCACCGGCAGCCTCATCTTCAGCCGGCGATTCTGACCTGCAGAGAAAGTAAACCTCCAGTTGATCCACTTCACCTTTGGTGATAAAGTACGCGGTTTCAAATGAGCTAAAACCTGGGTTTTATACTTTATTTATATTCACAGTCACACAATACAAAATCTCTAAATTTACAATAAAGCCATCCTTGAGAGACTCTCTGCCTGAAAGCAGACTTCTTCAGCGAGGCATCAAGGAGCTCCTGGAAGTCCAGGATGTACATGATGACGTGGCCTTCTTCGTTTTTAACAGGAACGATGTCCACACGGCACGGTCGGCAGATTCCTGCAAAAAAGGTAATAACCCAGTGAGAAAGGGGGCACCTGGACTTGAACCAGGGACCTCTTGATCTGCAGTCAAATGCTCTACCACTGAGCTATACCCCCGAGGTCTGCTGCTGTTCTAAGAACAACAGACAGGACAGAAAGTGACAGTGAGCTGCAGAGGCCTTGTATCAGGTCTAACTTCAGTTTGTAATCAGTGTGATCTAAAAATAGAAGGATGAAAGAGGCAGAATCAGACAAACACACACACACACAAACTGAACCATGCATACACACTCAGTATGTGAACTCGGACCTATTCAACACCTCACACAGAGGTTTTAGTCTGGAGGGAATACACAAAAGTCCATGCCTGTGGGAGCTGCAGCTCTGAATCACATTACATTCACTCTTTGCTCCTTTCTCAGCTCGGAGTGCAGTATGAAGCAGGGGACACAACAAATATATGTAAAGTGGCTCTGAGCAGCCATGTTGAACTCATTTCCATGACAACAGCACAGCAGACTGCATGCCTCGCACCCAAACGCCAAAGGTACAGTATGTCTGAATGTTGACAGTGAAAAAATCTGAGTAGAGATCTTGTTTCCCCAAACCATGATGAGTTTCACAGACAATTAACACAGTCAATCAAAGCCTGGTTCACATGACAGGATTTTTACACACTTGGTGATAAAAATCACGTTCACGCACAGATGTGTCTCGCGCTCAGACGAAAGATTTCATGAGATCAAACGTGACTTTGAAGAAAACAAACGTGGTGGAGGAGAAGCATAGCCTGGCAAGCCAGACTAGAGCCCTGCACTGAAGCCCTAGGCCCTCGGGTCGGCCCGGCCCGACGGCCCTCGGGCCGGGCTTCGGGCCAACGACTGTGTAATTACCTCGGACACGGGCCGGGCCGGGCGCCTTTATTATTATTCGAAATCATTAAAAAAATTAAAACACTTAAACGCAGCAGTAGAGCCCTGTGCGTGACTGTTTTCTTCATCCCGCTCCGCTCCCGCTGAATTTCTGACTATTACAGCCTGCAACCGCAACGTGTGTGTTACACTCCCGCCCGCACCTGCAGCGTGCATGTCTACTCCCGCCCACACCTGCAGCGTGCATGTCTACTCCCGCCCGCACCTGCAGCGTGCATGTCTACTCCCGCCCACACCTGCAGCGTGCATGTCTACTCCCGCCCACACCTGCAGCGTGCATGTCTACTCCCGCCCGCACCTGCAGCGTGCATGTCTACTCCCGCCCGCACCTGCAGCGTGCATGTCTACTTCCGCCCGCAACCGCAAAACTCGGAGAAATTATTACCTCACAATAAAAGAGATGTATTGAGTTTGCGTCCTCAACATGTCATTTTATAGGTTATCCGCTTTCACAGCAGTGCTGCGCTCCGTTTCAATCAGGCTGCACAGCAGGATTTCCCCTCGTAGCGATATTTTCTCTAACTCTGATTGCTTCATGCTATAGATCGTTGGAAAGCTGCTTTTATGTACTTTTAGGAACCGTTGGAATTATTTGAATCTGATCAGCCATTCAAAAGTTATAAAACGGAGCATTTTGGATGACAAACTCGCACGTCTCTGAATCTGTGTTGTGATTCGTTGCGCTCAAGACAGGAAATCCCGGTGGCTACCATAATGTATTGTATATGCACGGAAAGCCCCATTTTTAATCTTTTCAGCACTTTTGGAATTTTAATGATATCTTGAACTAGAGCAGGGATCGGCAACCCGCGGCTCTTCCATCCATCTGCCGATGTGCTTGTAAAATAATGAATGGATATTTAAATAAAATGCTTTATATTTTACTGAATTAATTTTATATCTGTAAGTCAATTCTATGTGAAGATTGTCTGCGTAAACCTGAACAGTTCCAGCCCGGTCTTACTGTGAGACCGTGTTGGGTCACGCTTCTGCGTAATCATATGCGCTCATGAGCTGAAGAGGATGTGAGATTCTGGGCTTCTCCTCAGACGGCTCCTGGATGTGTCGCACATTGGAGACAGGAACAAGCGCTATTCAGCCAAAGTTTCATAATCAGGGAACATTTTCTAAGTGACAAGTCTCTCTGAGAGACAGGGTTTGGAAAACACTCGCATGCGCTTCTGCGACGCTCGGATCCTGCACGTCTTTTAACACATTGGTCAGGATTGACGCACTTTGTTTTCATTTAGTTGGTTAAAAAAAGTCGGGCTTGGGCTCGGGCCGGGCCAGAGAATCCTGAAAACCTTTTCGGGCCGGGTCGGGCTGGGGCTCCACCCCCTCGGGCCGGGCCGGACACGGGCTCAGATTTTAGGCCCGTGCAGGGCTCTAAGCCAGACTAAATAAATGTCTGGCCACGCTCCATTGATGGCTCTCGGTTGTGGGGCGGGTTCTACCGTTGTCTTTCAAATGATCTCCGCATTCCACTGGACAATGAATGTGACATACTCTTGTTTCACTCTGTTGCATCATCCCACCCACCAGGCATATAGAGTGCCCTGATTGGCCCACAAAGTGGATAAAGCTCTGTGATTTGTTAACTAAGCAGATAGAGCACTATGATTGGCCCACCATTATGGACCAATCACAGCTCTTTATGTGTTTGAAACCCTTCTAGAGAGCTGTGATTGGCTAGCCAGAGTCCTGGTAGGAGCTGTGGAGGTTCCAATGGAGCATGCCTAGACCAAACTTTGCAAAGCAAGAATTTGGTCTAGTTCACTAGGCTAGGATGTGTCTGCATACCTCTCCAAAAACAGGTAGTTACATCCCTGACAAACACACACACACACCTTGTTTTGCTTAATATTGTGTGGGGAAAAAAAACAATAACGTTACAAAAAAATCAGTTTGATCTCAAAATAAAAAAATTAAATAAAAAAGCCGTGTCTTGTTCTAGTTCATCTTTCCTACCGCATGAGTTCAGTTGTATTCATTCGTGCACTTAAATATTCAATTCAAGTTTATTTATGCAACGCCAAATCACGACAGTATTCATGTTCTGAGTTTATTGAAACACCTGTTCTGCAATAGCTCCTTTACTATTGTGATCAAAAACATTGAATCTCAGTTCTGAAGCTGCTCTGTAAATAGTTTTCAAATAAACAATACATAAAGCAACTTCTGATCAGTCCACATTAATTTCATACTTAAAATAATGTAGAGATTGAAACCCCATCTACTACAGGTTAAACCATGCTCAGTTCCTGTTTAGGCCACGCCCACTCTGAGTACAGCTAGCAGTGTACTAGCTCATCCCTGATGTTCACCCTCTGTGTGCTCCACTCGTTTCCTCCTCTCCTCAGTTGGGATCCCCCCACTGGGGGGGCAGTTTTCAAACTCTCTGAACTCTGCACTTTTCACTAGAAACAACCAAGAGGGTTGCTCAGACTGAAGTGACACATCTCCACTATCTTCTGGTGTAAAGTAATCACTTCATGAGGGATTATATCGGCAGCTGTGGCTCCTTAAGTGCAATATTGTGACTTTGGATCGTAAAGAGTTAATTTTACAGTCCTCAGCAGGTCCTTCAGTTATTAGCCTGTGCAATTTAAATGTATCATTTTTATTTATTTATTTATAATTTATTACTATTGAATGTACATGAGCGGGATCAAGCAAAACATTTTATTTAGAATTTTAATTGATATTGTTGTTATGTCAGTGCTAAATAAACATGTTCATGGTTCTGTAATTGATCTATTGCAGTGCCTTGACTTTAGAGAGGTTAGTACACATCACAGCCATAAATGCTACGGTTCTAATTAATCATTTCTTTCTGTGTTTCAGTTTTCCGGCCTTGGGTTCCTAATTTTCCGTTTTCCATTTCGGCCAACAATTTCCATTTGCATCCGTAGGATTAATGCTAACACAACACAATATGATGGTGAGTGAGTTCGTTTTTCATCTCAGCAAGGAAAAACACTTTTTTCAGCTACTTCATTTTAATGGTTGTTATTAACAGAATGATTAAATATTCCAAAAGAACGTATTAAAATTCAAATACACCATTCCAGATTAAACTGCACATCCTAATGTAGAATTTACGTGCTTGTTAAAGACCAAGTTCACTCACTTTCTCAGTACATTTGCAGTGGTTTCTAGTATAAATTATTGCCTTGTGAGAAGATTTTCTGTGGGATTAAAGCTCTCACGCTCCTGTTTCAGGAGCTAGGGTAGAGAGGGGAGCAGAAGCCGGCAGGATTAGGAGTCTGATTGGTTAACAGCAGCCTAACCCTACCACTGACTCTATTTGCTTTGTAAAATTGTTGTTTACACAAGCCTGAAGGATTTCTGCCATACGTGGAGTTGCTGATTCGGTTAACTTCTACTAGCAGAGATGTTCTCTGCTGTTTCCTGGACAAGTAAAAAAAACTGTTTCTCAGTAAACTTGGATCTAAAAAAAGAACAGTAGAAGCGGGCTTCTGCTTCATGGCTGAGGACACTGACACTATAAGTAAAAGTGGGACATATGTGGTAACTGTGTCTCCATTTATGGCTCACCTTCTTTGGAGTAGTAGAGGATTTCCACCTTGCGCTCCTCAGACCCAAGCAGGGCCTGGGCCAGCTGGGCCAGGGCACTCTTCATGGTACCAGGACCAACCAAGAACTGGCAGGTACAAGACTGCTGCATGATCTCTGCTCTGGTGAAACCAAACATCTGGCAAAAGCCCTCATTGCAGTAGATGATCCCACAGTTCTTCATCTGGGCATTGGCGATCAAAAACTTGCGATCTGGAAGGTGGAAAATGTCCAGTGTCTTTTAGAATACATCATGTTTAATGGCATCGATTGCAAAATAACAATACTCAAATGCAACTGCTATGTGTGTTTAATCAGGTGGGGTGTTAGAAACCTGGTTCATAGATTTCTGTCAGACAAGCTCTGACATTTTAATGAAATGCTGTTTTCCTTCTTCCTTCACTAGCTAATGAAGTCCATCTTTCATCGGGCTGATATATTCAATTTATTCCATGTTGGCAATCGGCCGAAATTATTTTTAAAAGCTGATAAAAATATTTAAAAAAATCAGGCACCTGTGTGGCCAACTGCTGCCACTACTAGACTGAAGAAATGACCCAAAGGACCCAAACACACCATTTTTTTTTATGTTTTCATCCATCCATCCATTGTCCAGCGGTCAATGGGCCGATCAGGTGGGGTACACCCTGGCCAGAGAGCCAGGCCATCTCAGGGCAACACATAGACACGCAGAACACACTATCATGCACACACACACACACTATCATCTAAGGACAATTTAGACAGACCAATTAACCCGGAGTACCCAGAGAACCCACGCATGCACAGGGAGAACATGCAAACTCCATGCCGGGAAGCGAATCCAGGACCTTCTTGCTGCAAGGCTACAGCTCTAACCACTGCGCCACTGCGCAGCCTTTAATGTTTTCGGTTAGTTTTATATTTGAAGTTCAATAAATATTAAGAGATTTATTGACTAATTTAATTTTATTGCACACAGTGAGTGTTCAGTTATCTTTCACAATCAATGTGCTGCTGAAACGTTTATAGCCTTAATAATCGGCTTAGATATCGGCCATCTGCAACGAAATTCTTTAAAAAATCGTCCTTCAAAAAGCCACATAGGTCAGCCTCTAATTAGCCTCACATGTTATCCCAAGAGGAGTGAGAAAAGACAGGTGGCCAATTCCACGTAAAGCCTCTGTTCCACAGCTGCTCTCGGGTAACTCCTGGGACTTCACTGCTGACGTCTGTCACGTTTTATTTGATTACAAAGCATTTCTAAAGTACATCCGTGTGTGAATGAGGAGGTTGAGTGGTTTGCATTTATGTCTAATAGGTTGTTTTTAGTTTACCTGTCTCACAGGAATATAAAGAAAATCTTTTGGTAATTTTCTCCCAGGACATTTTTTGGTACATTTATGGACATTTACACTTATTCTAATGCAGATTTAAATATTTCAAAACGAGTTGAACACCTTTGAAAAATTACAGCATTTATCTCAGATTTTAATCGTGCTTGTTTTTCACTTGTGTTTCCTGCTGTGCATTTATGTGGACTCCTCATCAATAGAAACGATAAACAGAATTTATATCCATCGACCCTTTTACTGGCATCGTGTTGGACATGGCAATGTAAAAGGGCGATGGTGGCACAGAAGTTGAGCAATCGCTTGGTAATTGAAAGGTTGCAGGTTCGAGACTCGCTCAGTCTGTCGCTATCGTTGTGTCCTTGGGCGAGACACTTGACCGCCCTTGATGCTGGTGGTGTTCCGAGGGACCAGTGGTGCCTGTGTACCCCTGGGCAAGCTGCGGCTACAATGTAGCTCATCATCACCAAGGTGTGAATGGGTGAATGACTGATTGTGTTGTGAAGCGCCTTGGGGGGTTCTAGGACTCTAGAAGGTGCTGTATCAAATGCAGGTCATTTACCATAAACATTCAACAGCTGTTGTCGTTGAATGTTTTCGGGATTTAGAAATTTTAAACAAACAAAATAAGTTAATAATAATGTTGTGTTCAAGTGAACTAATAACATGAAAAAAGCTGCAAATCTTTCTGTTGTAATGAGCAACGTTATAGCTGCACAAAACATAATTGTGTGTGTGTGTGTGTGTGTGTGTGTGTGTGTGTGTGTGTGTGTGTGTGTGTGTGTGTGTGTGTGTGTGTGTGTGTGTGTGTGTGTGTGTGTGTGTGTGTGAAGACTTTTGTTTCTCCCAGGAGTTTAGATAAATAAAACAAATCCAATCTGAGAAAATACCTCGGGTTGTGTTTACGTAAAATCAGGCTGTGACTTCGGGGCAATAAAACGTCATCGAAAGGTGAAATGTGGCTGCCGTGTTGTACTGCCTCACCAATAAATGACCTCCGTATTGGGGGGTCAACGGCACCGTCAATAAGCGCTCACCCTGAGGGAAACGCTGTGACTGAACAGCGTCAGGTACAACAGTAGTATGTCAAACCGCGTTCTGAGGTGAGATCCAGCTAAAAGGTCCATTTAGTAAAAACAAAATGAAAATAAACAAATGCTTGATGGAAGTGAATTAGGATAGATCTGTTTTTGCTCCTCTGATTAAGGTTTACAGGAAGGGGGTTACTCGGCGGTTTGCTGCCCACCCACACCAGCAGCCTTTAGGGTCTTCTTTTTAAAGTAAATGACTGGTCTAGTCGGGTGGAAAAGCACATCCTGTCCAATGTCATTATCTGGGGCTCAAGACGGAAACACTGGTCGTCACACGGTTGCTAAGCAGCACCACTGTGGCACGTGCACTCACCTGGTCGTGCACATTCAGGAACATTGTGGAGGCATTATATAATGGGTCCTTTCTCAGAGGAGCTTTAATGATTCAGGAACTTAGATCCGATCGGACCAAGAGTCGACACACAACTGTGTTTGAGCAAATCAGGAGGGCTATTCTCAGCCACAGAGAGGAATTAACATGTGCATGTGTTTCACTCATGAAGAAGGACGTTTTGTCGTGTTTTCAACACAACGTCTATGAAAGAAAGCATTAAACCCCTGGTCTGTTTGCAAAACTGTGACTTAAAATAGAAAAGAAAGCAAGCAGCGGGTCAGAACTGGACAGCGTGTGGAAGGTTTCATCAAAGGACCTGATTGTGGTTCACTTTATCTTCCTCTAAAGGTCTGGAACATGTCGGTTAATGGAAGCACTTACAAATACACATGCAGGTGCAATCACCTCATAAGGTATGAGTGTTTTCATTGAGACAGTTCCATATTTTAGCAGTTCTCAGGGAATATAGGTGCCAAAAAAGCTAAATTAAATATAAGTTACCATAACAGAACCCTTATAAAGAATTCAGTAATACTTTGCAAACATTTAATAGGCAGAAATCATTAATAAGTGATTGTGAGGTTTTAGTCATTCACCAAACAGGCTCACTATAAAAATGTATATTATTGACCTTTTAATTAACGCATTTCACTGCTTGTTAATGACTTATTAACAGTTCATTAGTGGGTCTTAAATTGGTAACGGTGCCATTTAATTTGTCTTATTAATAAAAGTTTATAATTAATTAAAATCCCGATCAGTTCTGTTGTTGACGAGCTTTTATTCCCAATAGGAGAGCCAGCTCTTGCCTTTGAACTGCAGCACCGTGTTTTAGAGCAGACCGCGGGGAGCCGTTTGGAAACATGCTCGAGCCTCCCAGCTTTCATAGAGCATTTTTGCTCAAACACACTTACTTTGCTCGTCGAATTTCCTGATGATCGTGTCCAGGTAGGTGTTCTGGAGCGCCACATGACCGCGTCTCACCGGCATTTTGGCTCTGAGAGACTCTTCCCCGACACATGAAGCTCACCGGCTCATAATAAACCCCTACATCAACCGAACGCGCCCAAAACGAGTTCCACCTGCAGGAAAACGCGTTTAGGGATGCGGCGATCTGCCTCCGACTGAGACGATGAGGAGACGGAGGATGAAGAGGACAGGCTGCTGAGGCGAACACGTACACGAGAATAAAAAATCTGAAGGGGATAAAAAGTAGTTAGGGATTATTTAAAAAAAGCGAGAGTCACAAATCCAACGGAGCCCGTTTAACGATGGAGAAAGTTGTCAACAAAACAAAATCCTGTCGCTTTCTTTTATAAACGCAGCTTTTTATCCCACCGAAGTTTGAACGCCGTGTGTTGAGAGACAAGAAGCTCCTATAAGCAGATTCACCCCCCCCCCCCCAGGAGCGGCTGCCAGTCACCGGAAGCGCTATTTCGAATTTCAAAATAAAATCAATTTCTCCTCCTGTTTGAAGCTTTGTTATGCCAGTCGTTTTTATTAATAAACAGTCCTTTTCGCAACTACTCTCAATCTTTTTGGGCAAAAATAGCTAAATCAAGAAGTAAAAACTGAATATTTGACGTTAAAGTAGCAATGTTAACTATGCAAAGAAAGAAAGAAAGAAAGAAAGAAAGAAAGAAAGAAAGAAAGAAAGAAAGAAAGAAAGAAAGAAAGAAAGAAAATGATCTTTCATATAGCACCTCTCAAGATAAAACTCACAAGGTGCTTCACATGAACAAAATTTTTTATAAAAACTATTTTTTAAATAGTTAAAAATATGGTTACAATTAAGAAAAAAATAACTGTGAATGAAAAATGTGAGGAAAGGGAAAGAGCAATTGAATAGGAATTAGGGAAATCAGTGGATCCTGGGAAAGGCAGAGTTGGTAGAAGGAGCAGAATACGGATAGGCTGATGACACCTTTGGTCTTTAGCCTGGTGCTGCACAACCTGTAGGCTTTGGTCACTGGACCTCAGGGACCTGCTGGGGGTGTAGGGACTGAGAAGATCACCAATGATGATCAAATTGTGAAAGTATCAGGTGGGAAATCAAGACATCCCTTTCCCCAGTGATCCCAAAAAAGAGATGATATATAATCTGTCATGTTCTGCATCCTGTGTCCCCCTCATGTGTTCTCCAGCACTCTCGAGGTTCCCCTTATGTGTCTCCTTGTGTTCCCCAGCCCACTCCTGGTTTTCCCCTCAGGTGTTCCCCTTAGGTTTCTGTCCCCCTTTTGGTCTCCAACCCCTCTGGGTGTCCCTCTAGGATCCCCCTCATGTGTACCCAAGCTTCCTGTGCCCCTTCTTGTCTCCAGCTCCCACCAGGTTTCCCAGGTTCGCTTATTCTTTAGTTCTCTTTGTATTTATATTATCTAGCTAGTTTTTTTCCCTGTATTTTCCTAGGTTCAGGTTTTCTTTTAGGTTCCTTCCTTGTTCCTTCCCCACTGGTTTATTAGTTCTCCCGTTGTCCTCAGATCATTAATTTATCTTGTTCTTCTAGTCTTTAGGTTTGGTTATTATTCATAGGTTATGTTTTATTTCCCCTCCTCAGCTTGGATTCCTCTCCCAAATTAGTAAATTGATTTCACCAGGTTCCCCTCGGTTTCTCTCTCACCACGCACCTGCAGCTCTTCTCCCAATCATCCTGCCCCTGTGTATAAAACCCTGTCTGCGTCTCAATGTGTTGTTGGTCCATTGTACTTGTCAGTGTTGTGTCCCCCCCCCCCCCCCCCCCCCCCCCCTTAGGTCTCTAGCAGGTTTTTGGCTTCATTCTACATAAAGAATGTTTAATTTTACATCCTCTCCTGCCTCGTGTCGTTCTAGGTGTCTGCACATTGGGTCCACCTCCTCCATCGGATTCCAGGTCTGTCCCTCAGTGCCTGGAAAACCTCCAGAGGAAGTTGACCATGAGGCATTCGAATTAGATGCCCAAACCTTAGCTGACTCCTTTTGATGAGGGGCGCAGAAGCTTTACTGAGCTGATGATGGAGCTGCTTACTATCTCTCTATAGCAAAGCCCAGCCATGCTTTGGCGGAAGCTTGTTTCAGCCACCTGTGTCTGGAATCTTCTTATGGTAAACGGCCTGGATTTGAAATAGTGCCTTCTAGAGTCATGGAACCCCCCAAAGCGCTTTACAACTGTAGACAATCCTTAACGCTACATATTTTATGGCGACAATTGCAACACAGTCATTCACCCACTCACACACACATTGACACGTTGGTGGGGATGAGGTACAATGTAGTCACAGCTGCCCTGGGGCACACTGACAGAGGCAAGGCTGCCGAGCCCTGGTGCCACCGACCCCTCCGACCACCACCAGCAGGCAAAGTGGGTTTAGTATCTTGCCCAAGGACACAATGTCAATTCAATTCAATTCAATTTTATTTATATAGCGCCAAATCACGACAAGAGTCGTCTCAAGGCACTTCACATAATAAACATTCCAATTCAGGTCAGTTCATTAAGCCAATCAGAAATAATGTTTCCTATATAAGGAACCCAGCAAATTGCATCAAGTCACTGACTAGTGTCAGTGACTATACAGCAATCCTCATACTGAGCAAGCATATAGCATATAGCGACAGTGGAGAGGAAAACCCTCCCTTTTAACAGGAAGAAACCTCCAGAGAATCCTGGCTCAGTTTAAGCAGCCATCCACCACGACTCACTGGGGATCGAGAAGACAGAGTAGGCGCACACACACACACACACACACACACACACACACACACACACACACACACACACACACACACACACACACACACACACACACACACACACACACACAGACAAAGTAATGTCTCTATAGTTATATTGTGATTTCTTAGTAAATATTCTATTTGGTGAGAGATAAACTTTATTGTATTTATCCTAGTGAATCTATAATTAAACGGGTAAACTAGTAGTAGCACATCCAACGTCAAGGAAAGCAAAAAGTTATTATCAGGAGAGGGAGAATGTTTTAGTGGTTAGCAGCAGTGTGCTAGACGATGGCCCCCTCCATGAGGACACCACAGCTCAGCAGACAAGGAGAGCGGGGCTCGAACCTGCAACCTTCCTATTACGGGGCGAGCACTTTAGTCCTGTGCCACCATCACCCCTCCCCTAATGTCAGCATTATCTGGTGACTATGGATGAGGGCTGGAAGGTAAACGGAATTTTAACAAGAAGAAATCTGGGGAAAAGACTGAAGCATGAATATTTTTGGTGAACGTGTCTGATTTTTGTGTTTGATTAATGCAACCTTCAACAAGGAAGTGTTTTATTTTGAAGGAGCTCCCCAGATGAAATGTTTTTGCATATCTTGATAGTGGCCTGACACTGACAGAGTGCAGACTATCAGTCAGCTCTGCTTCACTCCACATCACAAGTCTCTGTGCTCAAAATAGCAGCATCCTCTTCTCTGTGGGGTGCAATCACACATCTGAAATATTATATTCATGACAGAATAATAGTGATGATGAGCTTGGAACTGTGAGACTGCTCTCCATTTGTATAACACGTGTTTGGTATGAAGTTCTTGGGATTCTTAAATCCGTAAGGGGGGACGTGTTTGGAAGGCAGAATAGGTCAACATTCAGAATCATGTGGTGCTCCCGAGCTGAATTAATGTAAAACAGAAACTGAGATGTCCAAACAAAATAAACGCAGGAACTATTATCTAAACACGGCTGTAAAACTTCAGATGAGGCATTCAGATTCTGCAGGCTTGAAGCAAATTTCAGGCTTAATGTTTCCTCATATGCAAACTCATGCAGACTAAATTTGTATCAGTTAAATTTAGATTTATTTGACTAAATAATAAAAAAAGAATTGCAGCTCAGTTTTGACATCTTGATTTTTTTGCACGGACTCCAGTCTTTATAAATACAAGAGGTTGGTTTTTCTGCATGAACTCAATAAGGAGACACTTACCTGGCAGCGGGACTGTGTCGAGAGACAAAACAGACACTCAGGCCCACTTAAAGGTCACCTGTGAGAGTGGTTTCCTGACACAAACACTGAGCAGATTGTTGGGTTTGTTTGGCAAAAGCTGCCAGGGAGACGTTTCATTGACCAACCAAACTGAATCGGGGTTACAGCGAAGGGTTGTTACAGGATCTCCTAACCCACACACGTCTTTGTTCTCATTTAAAAGTGAAGCAATGACACGAGAGAGACACATGTGAAGACCATCCCAAAATCCGCAGAGCTGGCAGGTCACAGAAGTCATCTTTCCACTTTGTACGAAGAAAAGTGGCTGATATGTGCACTTGCTCAACAGCACAATGGCGCTGACTCTGAGGATGCGTGGAGGGATCAGAGGAAATGTGAGTTAGCTGATACGTCGAGGTGGTTGATCTGTGTTTTGTCTGAGGTGATTGTGATGAAATGAGGGTTAAAATTAGCCACGCATGCCGTTCCATGACCCTTCGGTGTGAGAGCCAAGTAGGACTCGAACCAGAAAAAGACAAAAACCTATGAATAGATCCTCTATGTGAACCCACACCTGCCGTGAAATCTCATTATTCAGAAACCGATTAACAAACTACTTAATGCAGATTTATTATTTTTACTGGTGTTTCTATTTAATAGTCACCAATACATCAGATCATGCTGTTTTAAACCTTTGAGAGCAAATGTAGACACAATGGGTGATACAGTAATACTGATGACACTATTGAGATATCATTTTATCTGAAATATGAATAATTTTAATCAGCCTGAATTTCTATCCTGAAATGAAATGGTCTGCAGTGACAATCCGCACGTGCATGCTCCGACAAAACGCAACTACAAAAGCATCTAAGGCGACCAGTATGTTGCTGGATAGTAATCTAGTGAATAAAGTGTCTCGTTTTGCCATATGTTGACGTTCGAATCCCTTTGTCGGCAGTAATTTATTTCGCCAGTTGAATCATATTAAAATTATTATATTTTAGTTTTGTTGATATTTTTCTGTAAAATATTTTGTGTCTGTAATGATCTTTGAATTTGGTCATTTCCAAGCAGCATTTTAGTTGATTTGCTCTGCTCACCTTGCATGGACTCAAAATGGTTTTGTAGACTGCACACATGGTTTTTACAGTGATGTTTTGTTCCCAATATCCACTGGTGGAGGTTTAAAGCAGTGATCGGCATTCAACTCTACGTGTTACACACTTACATGACAACTGTGATCACTTCACACCTACTAAGCAGAGATAACAAGCCTAAAATGCACATCACTTTAACCCTTTGACACCTCTCCTTCTGGTGGAAAAGGACTGTTCGGGGAAAGAGACAGACGTCAAGGCTTGGGTCCTCGACTGGCTGAGAGTTTTATCTGCCTGGAATTCTTTCGGTTCAGGGTCGCCTTCAGCGCAGACCTGAGACCGTTCATTCCTCTGATAAGAGCCCAGCACAACAGACACATACTCTTACTGCAGCAGCACACACATTTTACACTGATGTAAGTGGAAAAATGAGGTATTTCCATTTAGAAGTCACTCCCCTGACTTAATTATCTCCTTTCCCTTACTTACATCATTCCCCTGATGAAATATCTAATTCATCCATCCATCCATCCATCCAACCATCCATCCATCCATCCATCCATCCATCCATCCATCCATCCAACCATCCATCCATCCATTTTCATCCGCTTATCCGAGTCGGGTCGCGGGGGCAGTAGCCTAAGGCGAGAGGCCCAGACTTCCCTCTCCCCAGCCACTTGGACCAGCTCCTCCGGGGGAATCCCAAGGCATTCCCTGGCCAGGTGAGAGACATAGTCCCTCCACCGTGTTCTGGGTCTACCATTAGGCCTCCTCCCGGTTGAACGTGCCCGGAAAACCTCACCAGGGAGTCGTCCAGGAGGCATCTTGACCAGATGCCCGAGCCACCTCAACTGGCTCCTCTCGATGTGGAGGAGCAGCAGATCTACTCCGAGCCTCTCCCGGATGGCCGAGCTTCTCACCCTGCCTCTAAGGGAGAGCCCAGCCACTCTTCGGAGAAAACTCGTTTTGGCCGCTTGTATCCGCGATCTTGTTCTTTCGGTCACTACCCAAAGCTCATGACCATAGGTGAGGGTAGGAACATAGATCAACCGGTAAATCGAGAGCTGCACCTTCTGACTCAGCTCTCTCTTCACCACGACAAACCGGTACAACGCCCGCATCACTGCAGATGCAGCACCAATCCACCTATAGATCTCACGCTCCAGTTTTCCCTCACTCGTGAACAAGACCCCGAGATACTTAAACTCCTCCACTTGGGGCAGGACTATCGCGTCAGACCCGTGCCACAACCCGTGCACGCGCATTGGGTCCACAGCGCGCGTGTGAACGGGACTCGCGAGCGAAAATATACATGGCAGCGCGCGTGTGAATGGGACTCGCGAGCGAAAATATACATGGCGAGAGGTCATTTGTGCACTGAGAGGGAGCAAACTGTGTCTGTGAGCACACAAGGATGTGCACAAGTGACAAACCTGCGTGCGCGCGTTGCCAACAAGCACACGGCAGAGGAAAACGTGCACGCGCGGCAGCCTCTCTGCGCGCTCGGCAGCCTCTGCGCGCTCGGTTTCTAATTCCGCTCGCTCGGCTGTGAGGAGTTTTGGCACTCTGGAGGCGTGGCCTGTGGCAGATCTTCCCTGTCCTCTGATTGGTTAGTTTACCCCGCACTTTACTCTCTAGCTATCTATATAAAAAAATCTGAAATTCAGCAGTTGCTGTCATAGCTCAGCTGGGAGAGCGGGTGACTCTCACACTGGAGGATCCAGGTTCTAGTCCGGCCAAGGAACTTAGAGTTGATATCATATTATTCTTTCCTAATTCCTTGTGATATTATTTTGCAGTTGTGACCGTTCAACTGTCATTAAACGTCCGAATGTTTGCTGGACAGTGTTTTAAAAAGTGCACATAAGCTAGATGGTTTTAACCAGGTAAAAATAGACTTGTGGGTGTAGGTATGTTCAAGTTTAAAAAGTTCTTGCCTCATTAATGTATTGTTTATTTTTTTCAGCATTTAATTCACAAATTATCCTTTCAAATAATTAATTGATGAGTTACATAATTGTCCATTTAGAATTGTTGAATGGACTGAGTCAAGTTTGGTGCACGTTATATATTTCAAAACATGTTTTTTATTTTAATGATGCATATAAATAATTTTAATGTTAATTTATTGAAATATTTCTATTTTTTCATTACCTCACCCTTGTTTTGACAAAAACAAGACCTTGCTGGATAATATCACGGAGAAACTATTTGTTCACAGTACTTGGCTCAGTGAGGATCTGTGTACCAAAGGAGGAGATGCTCAGAAATCTGTCTGCAGATTGTTACAATCCAGACTGGAAGTGGTGGGCTGTAATAAGTAAGGAGACCAAACAGAGGAGTGGGGGTTCAACAACTGATTTATTTAACCAAAGTAAGGATTTACTAAAGCAAGTTAGTGCAGTCAAGAATTACTGGTGTTTGGGTAGTCCTGAACGTGTTGTGATGCCCCCACCGTCTCATTGGGTTTTCATTTGTGTTTAATTGTGTTTTTCTTCTGTTGTAGGCAGCTCGTTAAGCAGCCTTGGAGGCACCTGGGCTCAGGGTGTGGTGCTGCCTACAAAGCCTACTGTTTTTCTGATTTCACTGGGTCTCTCCTGTGTGGTGGGGAGTCCTCACTGGCCATTTTCTGTTCATTAACTTGCTTTAGTAAATCCTTAAATAAATCAGTTGTTGAACCCCCACTCCTCTGTTTGGTCTCCTTTCTTATTACAGCCCACCACTTCCAGTCTGGGTTGCAACAATCTGCAGACAGATTTCTGAGCATCTCCTCCTTTGGTATACAGGTCCTCACTGAGCCAAGTACTGTGAACAAATAGTTTCTCCATGATATTATCCAGCAAGGTCCCGTTTTTGTCAAAACAAGGGTGAGGTAATGAAAAAAATAGAAATATTTCATTAAATTAACATTTAAATTATTTATATGCATCATTAAAATAAAAAAAACATGTTTTGAAATATATAAAGTGCACCAAACTTTACTCAGTCCATTCAACAATTCTAAATGGACAATTATGTAACTCATCAATTAATTATTTGAAAGGATAATTTGTCAATTAAACACTGAAAAAAATAAACAATTCATTAATGAGGCAAGAACTTTTCTCTCTCTCTCTCTCTCTCTCTCTCTCTCTCTCTCTCTCTCTCTCTCTCTCTGGAAGCCCCACTCTAAGGGAGTTTGCAGTGTATTAGTGAGTCATATATTGTACAACCACAGTCATAAAGTTTTCAATCAGTAGTTTTATTTCAGTATGTATTTTTCCAGTATCACAAAAAATGTAATTTTATATGGTTAAAACCATCTAGCTTATGTGCACTTTTTAAAACACTGCCCAGGAAACATTCGGACGTTTAATGACAGTTGAACGGTCACAACTGTAAAATACCTGAAATTAAGAAAAATTAACATGACATCTACTGCATTTTCCTTGCCCAGACTCGAACCTGGATCCTCCAGGGGGAGAGTCACCCGCTCTCCCAGCTGAGCTATGTCAGCAACTACTGAATATCAGACTTTTTTATATGGATAGAGGGTAAAGTGCGGGGTAAACTAACCAATCAGAGGACAGAGAAGATCTGCCACAGGCCACACCTCCAGAGTGCCAAAAGCCCTTACAGCCGAGCGAGCAGGAGTCAGACCGAGCGCGCAGAGAGGCTGCCGAGCGCGCACAGAGGCTGCCGCGCGCGCACGTTTACCTCTGCCGTGTGCTCGTTGACAACGCGCGCACGCAGGTTTGTCACTTGTGCACATCCTTGTGCACTCACAGACACAGTTTGCTCCCTCTCAGTGCACAAATGACCTCTCGCCATGTATATTTCCGCTCGCGAGTCCCGTTCACACGCGTGCTGCCATGTATATTTGCGCTCGCGAGTCCCGTTCACACGCGCGCTGTGGACCCAATGCGCGTGCATGGGTTGTGGCACGCTTTAAACGCCATACAGGACCTCATCCCTGACCTGGAGAACGCATTCTACCCTTTTCCGAATCAAGACCATGGTCTCAGATTTAGAGGAGCTGATTCTCATCCCAGCTGCTTCACACTCGGCTGCGAACCGCTCCAGCAAAAGCTGAAGATCACGTTCTGATGAAGCCAACAGGACTACATCATCTGCAAAAAGCAGAGACCTGATCCTTAGGCCACCAAAACGGATGCCCTCCACACCTTGGCTGCATCTAGAAATCCTGTCCATAAAGGTTATGAAGAGAACTGGTGACAAAGGGCAGCCTTGGCGAAGTCCAACTCTCACTGGGAACGAGCCCGACTTACTGCCGGCAATGCGGACCAAGCCCTGACACCGGTCATACAGGGATCTAACAGCCCGTATCAGAGGGCCTGGTACCCCATACTCTCGGAGGGCCCCCCGAGGGACGCGGTCAAACGCCTTCTCCAAATCCACAAAACACATGTAGACTGGTTGGGCAAATTCCCATGCACCCTCCAGGATCCCCCAAAGGGTATAGAGCTGGTCCAGTGTTCCACGGCCAGGACGAAAACCACATTGCTCCTCCTGAATCTGAGGTTCAACAATCCGACGGACCCTCTTCTCCAAAACCCCTGAATAGACCTTACCAGGAAGGCTCAGGAGTGTGATCTCCCTGTAGTTGGAACCAGGGCCAGATTAACACTTTGTTGTACCCTGGGCAACAATATTAAAGGGCCCCATCATCACAACCCAAGGATCACCATAATATGGTCACATGCAAAATATATTACTGTAATATGCAGTAAATATACTCAATTCTTGAATGTCTGACATCATGTAACCTGCTCAGGGTAACCTTTGACCCACCTCGTGTGGACTGACCAATGAGGAGAGGGTCTTAACTTGAGGCCCTCTCTTCATTGGTCAGTCTGCAAGAGACTGACTCTCAACTGACGTTCAGTCATAGGCAGCGAAGCGTCTCTGTGCAGCGCAAAATCCCAGGTGGACAGTTTGTTTAATATAGGGTGATCATATTTCCATTTCCAAAAAAGAGGACAGGGGATCTGTGTCTATGACGTCACACTATGGCAACGCCACACAAACCACGTTGGGACCTATTTTTTTGAAAGAACTAAATTAATATCAGATTCTGCCAATAAAAGGGCTCTAAAACAATTCATATGTAACCATTTAGCATATTTATTGCAAAATCTCATTTTTCTGCTTTAATGCTGCAACAAGGTTTTATTCATAATAAATTATTACCTTTTGTTTTACTACAGCATCGGTAAGCTTCCTGTGCACAGATTATCAAGGATGCTTGTTTCAGCTGTGAGATTAGACGATAGGATCAATGAAAAAATAAGTTGTCACACACTCCATGGAAACTTTCAGAGAATCCACAAATAGTGGCTTTCAAATGGTTTTGTTACTTTTTGCAAGTTTATAAAAGCAGCAGATGAGACAGCATGTCTGATAATTTAGTTTTTCATCTGATAATATTAGAACATGTCAGTAATGTCTGAGGGGCTTTTATAAACACCGTATAACTAACACTACTGGAGAGGGTATGAATTACACAGAGGCTTCTGGGGAGCCCAGTTATGGGGGTGGTCATTTTGCCTTGGCCCCAAAATGTCTTGAAACGGCCCTGGGTGTGTGACTGAGTTTTGAAGGTGATCTGAATTGTATCAGATGTATAAATATTACATGTGTGTAACTTATTGCTTTATACAGGTAAAAACGTGTAGTGGAGATAAATCTACCTACATTTTACTTTTTGTTTTGTTTTCTTGTTTTTATTTAACTATTTCCTGTCCTGTCTGTCTCTCATCTTCCTGCATCTCCTCTAAACTCTCCAGAAAAACTGCTGCCCGGATTCTTACTTTTTCACCTCATCGGTTACTTTTGAGCAGATCAAAGGGATCTCCTGACTACAAAGGGGAGAGCGCGTTTCGATGCTGCTTCAGTGAGGTGAAATCACCGCAGCACAGGTGATGAGCTCCGCAGTAACAGAGCGCTTCAGGCGCAAATAAGACAGAAAATAGAGAACATGTGCGGACATGAACGATCATGTGTTAATTATAGTTTTTTGGTTGCGCCACTTTGAGAATGGACCGTGCGCTGGAAGCAGCTGCCTGGATCGCTGCGCAACAACGCAGCGCTGTGCCGCTCTCTGCTCAAAAGAGTCCATAAATGATGTAATATCGGTAGAAAACTTTTTTCCGGTTCCCCTGGATGTGTAGGATATCCAACTCCCCCATAATTCGATCCCGGCTCCTGGATGAAAAGCCGGACATTTTCATCAATACAAGAACCCCCAGTCCGGACGCCCGGACAGAGTGAAAAGTGGACATGTCCGGGGAAAATGGGACGTACGGTCACCCTATCCTCATAAAGCGGGAAATTACAGATACAGTATTTTGCTCGTGCCCTTGCTGCCCTGGGCCCTTTAGAGTTCGTGGGCCCTGGGCAATTGCCCAGTTGCCCATATGGTTAATCCGGCCTTGGTTGGAACACACCCTGCGGCCCCCTTTTTAAATAAGGGAACCACCACCCTGGTCTGCCAGTCCAGCGGGACTGCCCCCGATGTCCACGCGATATTGCAGAGCCGCGTCAGCCAACACAGCCCCACAACATCCAGAACCTTAAGGAACTCCGGGCGGATCTCATCCACCCATGGAGCCTTGCCACAGAGGAGCTTTTTAACCACCTCAATGACCTCAGCACCAGAGATTTGAGAGGCCAACCCAAAGTCCCCAGACTCTGCTTCCTCACTGGAAGACGTGTCGGTGGGATTGAGGAGGTCGTCGAAGTATTCTGCCCACCGATCCACAACGTCCTGAGTAGAGGTCAGCAGCACACCGTCCCCACTATAGATAGTGTTAGTAGCACACTGCCCCCCCCCCCCCCCCCCCACCCCGAGGCGCCGGATGGTGGACCAGAATCTCCTCGAAGCCATACGGAAGTCTTGCTCCATGGTCTCACCGAACTCTTCCCATGCCCGGGTTTTTGCCTTGGCGACCACCCGAGCCACGTTTCGCTTGGACTGCCGGTCAGCTGCCTCTGGAGTCCCACAGGCCAAAAAGACCTGATAGGACTCTTTCTTCAGCTTGACAGAATCCCTAACCGCCGGTGTCCACCAGCGGGTTTGGGGGTTGCCACCACGACAGGCACCGACGATCCTGCGACCACAGCTCCGGTCGGCCGCCTCAACAATGGAGGCACGGAACAGGGTCCATTCAGACGCAATATCTAATTCCCCTGACTTAATAAGTCCCTCCCTTGACTTAGTATCTCATTCCCTTGACTTAATTGTAATTCCCCCAATTTAATAAGTCATTCCTCTGACTTAATTACTTCGCTCCCCTGACCTAATAAGTCATTCTTTAAAGAGGCATTATTTGCAACGTTTTTTGCAAATAACATTGCCGTGGTAAATTGGCCAATCTTATTGGCTGATCCATTTTTTTGTGAGCCTATTGGGTTTGTTTTTCTTTCTTTGGTTGATGTTGTTCACCCCTTTTATTTAATTTGTGATAAAATTAGGGAAGCTCGGTATTGGCTTTTTTTACCGATATAAACCGATACCACCACATGTTGTCCCCCTCTCATAAACATTTAAAACTAAAACATTTACTGTTACTAATAATAACATCACATTCAACACATCTGGTAACAAATGTACTTTCTGCAGTGTTTTACAATAACATTAGCAATAATCTGTCACGTTGTGAGAAGTGAACCCATCTGCTTTTCGTTGGGATCTGCATGATCAGAAACAATCAGTTTGAAGTTTTGTGTGTGAGTGTGTGTGTGTGTGTTAACTGTCAGCTTCCATGACACTCATTTCTCTGGGATTAGTTCTGATGTGTTGCATGTACATGTCAGTTCTGAGTCAAAGGCAAGGAAACAGAACTGTAATAACTATCAGCTTCCAGGATGAATGAAACGAGTGTCAGGAGGAGGTTTCATCCAAATAAACAGGCCACATCGTCAGCCAAATCTTATTTTATTGTTGTTAACATCACAGCATGGCCAGAGCTAAGGTTAGAGTCCACATATGCAGAACATTTGAAACAAAACATTAAAATAGCAACAGAAATAGTGAAATAAAGAGGATTGCGAGTGGATACAGACCGAGTGTTGGGGTAAAGGGAGTTGGGGAGAGGTAGGACTCAGGGTGTCCTTGGTGATGAGCACACTTCCAGTCAGCCTGTCACTTTGGTTAGCGACAGCGCCTGTCATCCCGCTTCGCTCAGACACACAAATCAGGGTCCGGGTGACGGTTGGAGATGTGACGTTCACTCGCCCCTCCAGCCTCCTTCCTTCCCACTCAGACGTCCTCCCCTTCAACACGAAACCCATCAGAGGCAGTGCTGCCTTGCTCTCCTCTGATTGTGTGTCTTTTCTTTGATATCAGCACCTCAGAAATGGTTTTGGAGTGAAGGGGCTGCAAGTGGTTGGGGGGGGCAAATGGTGACACGTCTTAACCAGTCTTAACCAGTCTTAACCAGAAAGCTGCTTTAGACGTTGGCAAAAGTAAAGATGTTTTTAAGTCCCCTAACTTTGGTTGAATACCTCAGTAGTACACCTTTTTTTTTGGGTTATAATCATTCGCACTGAAAATCTGTTAGGGGGTCAATAAAATCAAAGTACTGGAGACCCTGCAAACAGCTGAAGGAAAAAAATGCTAAAACCGCATTTTAGTCTAAAAATAAATCGAGTACCAACACTAAACTTTGGATATGTTGAGGCTCCTCTCACACATCAGCTTTTAGCTCGTTAGGTGCTAAAAACCTGTGTGCAGAGGTGCAGGACTTTAATTAGAAGCAGAAGAAGCTCCTTGAAAAACGGAGATAAAAAAGCACCAAAAACGCACTAAAAATGAATTCACTTATCATCCCGTCTAAAGCTTCAGTAACATACGCTTTTCTCCCTTTTCTTCCCCAAATCCTGTTTCAGTTTTTGCAGACTCCCTCCTGACCTCCACGTTTCACGTACACGTAACCACACACCCACCTTCACTAAGCTGCATGTTAGATAAACACCATGACTACTTCTCAGGCCTCTCCTACGGCACCTAAATGTCAGCTCTGGCTAACGGTCCCTTACAGGAACTTATCTACTGGAACATTTTCAGAAGGCTGCTGCGTTAGCATCGTGATTTTCACACCGTTAAAGAGATTAGGACTAAATTGATGATGCAATAAGGGCTGCTTTGGGGTGTGGAAGTACATTAAAGACTAATATGGAGCAATTAAACTGCAATTCTTAGATTATGGATGAAGACAAGACGGGAATGCTGGTCCTTAAACTTCAAGGAAGGTCTCTGTGCTCGGTGGTTGACTCCTTAATGATCTGAGAAGAGATTAAACAAAAGGAGAAGCATCACTTCTCTGACAGCGCTGCCATCCAGAGGACAGAGATGAGACGTGCAGCGTTATTCAAGCACACACCTCCCCGTCCCTGGTCTCCACAGTCCGAACCAGGATGCTCCTCTTCACGTGGGCCTCTGGGGTTTTAGTGTCCAAATTAGTCTCTGAGCAACAAACAGAAAGGAGGGTTATTGTGCAGCCTCAAAATCACCAGTTTCCCCCAGTTTTATACAGATTCCATCACAAGAAACTGGATTGGATCACCACGTAGTTTCATCTAAGTTGCGAGGATGTGGGCGGTGTGAAGGTTTGCAACAATCAGACAAGAACATAAAAGTTTCATAATAAATGAATGGTGCTGGGTTTGATTCTGACCTCTGAACTGGAGGTTTGCAAAGCTCTGAACAGGAATGGTGATCCTGATGTGGGAATAAAAACAGTCACTTACATTTCAAATTTACTGCTAAAATGAAAAAAAGGGTCTGCAACACTCTGGTTTACCTGCTCTCCTCCCCCTCTAGGAGCTTCCTGTAGGTGGCTATCTCAATATCCAGAGCCAGCTTGACGTTGAGGAGGTCCTGATACTCCTGGAGGTGTCGTGCCATCTCCTCCTTCAGAGTCTGGATCTCTTCCTCCAGACGGCTCGCCGTGTCCTGATAACCTGCTGTTTCCATGGCACAGCGGTCCTCCAGCTCCCGAAGCTGGCGTTCCAGAGACTCGTTCTCAAATGGCAAAGGAGGTGAGACAGTCGTGTGAGTCAGTTAATAAAAACAAATCAAACACGATTAAATCATCTATCAGGCAGCAGGAGGAGGACCAAATCCTACTTGTTATTTTACAGATTTGACATTTTCCTGATGGTTTTGTCGGTTAGCCGAGCTTACTGTGCCACGAAGAGCATCCAGGTCACAGGTCAACACTTGGACCTGACGGCGGTAGTCATTGGCCTCCTGCTTGGCCTGACGCAGGGCTTCTGCATTTCGATTGGCTGCGTCTGTCAGGTCAGCAAACTACAAAGGAAATAAAATGTATAAATAGATTATCTGGATGTTTACTCTAAAATAACAACTTTTACTCTTCACAAAAATTTCCACAATAAGCTCTCAGTCACAATGCAAGAGGTTTGAGCGTTTCTTTTATTTTATTTTTTAACTCATTCACTGCCACCGTTTTCTGAACAGAAAGCCCCCGACTGCCAGACTCACAGAGTATTGTGCTCTAGGACCACGTAAACACCAAAACTACCAAAAGAAAGAGTAGAGTCAGCGTGTTCTTTCACAATCCATTGTCCACGTGTGAGCCGCAGAAGCTTTTCCGGTTTGTGCCTCGCTTTAGGCATAGCGGTGTCCCAAACCGATTTCCTAATTCATTGATTGTCTGCTTCCTGATCACATGACATGTGACACACACAGGTGAAAATATACTTTAGAGCTGATGTTTATCGTCAAAGCCCCGTTAAAAAAAGCCAGTGACTTTAGTCGTCATTGGTAGTGAATGAGTTAAAAGTTGAGTTTGAGTTTTTTATGCAGGGTGAACATGAAAATAGTCTCCTACACCTATCTCCTGCATTACCTTCTGATAGAAAATAGATGGTGAAACTCTAGGATTTTAAAATCCTCACACATCTATGTCACACTATGAATTTGCATTCATGGTCTCGCCCATCTTGGCAAGCGCCCGTCCACAGGAAGGCTTGTTTTTTTTGCAGCAGGGAGAGCGAGCGGAGGGTGTTTTGGTGACAGTGACATGGCTGAACATGTTCTGTTAGCCAATCAGAAGCAAGACGTGTGCAATTCAATAATAGTAATGAGTAATTCTACTGTTTTCAGTCCATCTCTGCACCAGAAAACATCTGCATCTCATAACAGGAGCATCATAGCTTTATTTTTTTTTATGGCTCATAAGGCATTGAATTACACTAAAGAACACTGCACAAGTATTGAATAAATGAGTAAATCCCTCCTTTAAAAGTAAAATATTTGACCTTGGATCGGTACCAGTCCTCTGTCTCCTGCAGGTTTGAAGTGGCCATATTCTCGTACTGAACTCTGATGTCTCTCAGAGCAGCAGTTAAATCTGGTTTTGACACATCCACGTCAACGTGGACCTGTTGGGCCATGATCTGCTCCTGCAGCTCACGCAGCTCCTGGAAGAAAAACGTGGCAAAAGTCGTGATTTTGCTAAAATCTGTCTAGTTGTTTTGGACCAACTTCAGCGTTTCTTCATACTTCTTCATGAATTTTCTTCAGGAAATTAATTTCATCCTGCAGGGCCTCGATCTTTCTCTCCAACTGGACCCGACTGAGCGCTGCTTCATCCACATCCTGTGTGAATAATGAGAAACATCGCAGGATGACAGCAAACAACATTGAGATTGTCAATATTTTAAAGATTTTTTAATATTACTAATATTTCCACCTGTCTGAAGGCGTTCAAGCTGTTCTCTGCTTCCTGTCGGAGGCCCATTTCATCCTGCAGCCTGAGTCAAGAAAAATGTGAAGAGCTTCTTACTGAGAGTTCCCAGCCAGGAGGAATTAAATTACACTAAAATATTTCTGAAACATTTGATATGTATATATGTATATATATATATATATATATATATATATATATATATATATATATATATATATATATATATATATATATATATATATATATATATCACAAATGAGAGCACAATGTCTGGGGTCCTTGGGTCAGAAAAAACAAACTCCTGCGCAAAGTTTAGTTAGCTAAAGTTTAATTAAGAAAAATTAAACGTATTTTAAAAATGTGTTCAGATTTTTGTTTTGTCTTCTACTGAGCTGCAGAGGAGTGGCAGGACTCAGCTGAAAGAGCAGCGGCTTACGCATCATTACACTTCCAGTCTAATCTAACAGCCGGAGGAGACCTTTCCCACGGGATGGAACACACACACACACACACACACACACACACACACACACACACACACACACACACAGAGAGAGAGAGAATCCGTGTCAGCGCAGCACACAGACTGATCCTACCCACTAGAAGCAAATGAAACGTAGAGTGACATCATGCAGCTTCATGCAGAGGTTGCTAACAGAAAGAGCAGCACGAATTTTAAAAAAGGTGACCTTTAACCCCTGAAGCAGCAGCATCCCTATTCATCCTGCAATCTCTCACAGGACCAGCAGCTGCTTGGTCAGAGGGCAAAAAAAAAAAAAACCCTCCAGTTTCCACCCTGAGACTTTCTATTGGCCTGTCTCAAAATGAAAAAGCTGACATGAGGCGTGATGGTGGATGTGGAGAAAAGGAGCCGGATAACCAGCGGTGGTGACTTTGTGCTTTGGAGAAAGAGAGGAAAGCTACATCTGCCTGGCATTCTGTTCCCTTTGTGGAGCGCCACCATTGTGCTGCTTCATTCCTCCACACTGACTGAATGGCAGCGAGGGTTCAGTCAGGATCACGTTTGTAAAGAGGGATAGAGGAGTAAAGCCCAGGCAGACCACAGCGCTCTGCATTCCAACCAACCACAAACACATGTAAACAGAAGCGCTACGTAAATACAGACATGACAGGTGTATTTACAGGAATTAACAAAAACATTCTTCACAAGGTCAAATTACTCCTCTTTATGTAGTTTGAAGCACTGAGACTTTTTTGGGGGCTGTTCCGGTTTTCTCCTGGATTTATAAGCTGATGGGAAGAAAAGACTAGGGGAAAAGTTTTAATCCCATCATTATTTCTGTGAAGCATCAATAGGACAGCGAGCACACAAGACACACAAAGGCCCAGGTCTACTTTGGGACCGTTCTCTCCTACCTCTGCTTGAGCGTGCCCAGGTCTGCAGACAGGTTGTCCCTCTCTATCTCCAGACGAGCCTTGCCATTGGTGAGATCGTCCACCTGCCGTCGTAGATCTCTCAGCTCCATCTGGTAGATGTCCCCCAGGCGGCTAGGCTCCTTCCCCTTCAGCTGGTTCAGTTCTGCCACCAGAACTTTGTTCTGCTGCTCCAAAAGCCGCACCTTCTCTATGTAGCTGGCAAAGCGGTCGTTCAGGCCCATCATCTCCATCTTCTCGTTGGTACGAGTTTCTTTGTACTGGGCCTTCAACAAGGAGTCAGCTGAGAAGTCCAGCCGGTCAACGGGGCTGCCCAGCAGCAAGGCCGTGCTGGAGGAGCCCAGGGAGACCCGGGAGACGGGGCTGGAGTGGGTGATGCTTCGAGGGGCGCCATGCCAGGAGAGGCGGTGGGAAGATAGTCCACCTATTTTACCTCCTGAGCTGCTTGAGCTCTGCGGCCCAAAACGTCTCCTGTATGAGGACTGTGCTCTAAGGCTGTCCATGATAGGGAATAAGCTCATTCAGGGGACAAACAGGGCTTTTATATAGGGAGAAACCCCCCCACCCCAAGTCCAGCAGAGAGGCCACAGGCTGGGGCAGTGAGAGAGGAGGGTGGCAGGCAGTGAATGGAACAAAAAGAGATGGCAAAGGGGAGGTTTACATGCGCCAGGGATTGTCTGTGCTCCTCCACTCAACTACAAATGTCTCCTGGATTTTTTTTTTTACCCTCTCGTCTCCCCCTTTTCTCCCCTTGGGCTCACTCTTTCACGCTTACGTTCGCCCCGTTTTTGTTCGCCCTCTTTCTTTCTGTTCCAAGCGAATGAAAAGGAATTTTGTGCAACAGAGTCTGGCCACAAATTCAACCTGACCACACACACTCTCGCAGCCGCGGCAGGAGGACCGGTCCAAACAGAAGAGCATGTTGGGGAGGTCGGCAATAAAGACAGAAGATAAAATCACATGCTCACAGCATGCTTTGAGCTCTAAATAAACAAGATGTAGGACTGAACTATCAACATTCCTCCCGATTCCTGTTGGGATCTAGTTACGTAACGACATAACTGCTAATAAACTCGAGAATAATTTAAAACATTGGATTCATTTTTAGAGTTACAGGTTTTCCGTCCTGCATCCATATCTGCAATGCTTAAAATGAAGGAAGTATAGGAGGAGACAATAAATGAACACATTCTGAAAGTTTTATTTAAAGATAAACAGGAAGACAAATCAGCAAAGGTCTGACATGAGAGACCCTGCTGATCATCTGTGGCTCAAGCTTTCAGTGTTTGCGAGGCTGTTGGTAACAAATTAAATAAAGATTTAATTCGAACTGGTTATGGATCCACGCAGAAGCCAATCAAATAGTTCATGGACCAGAGCTAACATTTCTCAGAAAGGATTTAATCACTGGTCTGATAAATAATCATCAGTTATATAAAGCTACCTTCTCATTTCACAGTAGAGTAATACATGAATTCATCCTTTCAGCATTTGTGGGTAATGATAGCATTCATCCTGTCATCATCGTGGAGGATGCAAACCGCTGTAGAAGAAGAAAAGGAGTTACAAGATTTTGATTCTGATGATTGTGAACTAGTTTCAGGTTATTTGACATCCGGCTGCTTGGAGAGACAGATAGACGGAGTAGATGAAGAGGAGCACGACGATGAATACAAGAAGGACGGGGGGGGGGGGGGTTCGGTGAGTGCAAACCTAATCTGAACTTCAGAATGACAAACGGAGGCTGCATTACAAAACCCTTTTGACTCATTACCTTGACAACCGCTGGGCCGGCTACATCAGAGCACTTCAGCAAATCTTCTCTTGACTTTTTCTTCGTCTAAAGTCGAGCAGGAAGAAGAGAATGTGACCTGCTTTCTTCTGTAAGTGGCCAGAAGGGTCCCTCAGTGCAACAATGTTACCTAATGAGGCCAGGAAGCAGGTGAAGTGATGAACAGCTGCCAGAGAAGGGGGGAAAATAAATTCCCTTTAGCCTATAATCTTTATCGTCTTTATTTTTTTTAATGCTGTAGAAATTGTTGATGATAAATATAAATAACTGAGGAAATAGATCTTTGTATTATTTCACAGTTTTTGGTCCAACATTTTCAAACCTTTGTTTCCTTTAAGCAACAGTTTCTCAAATTTCAACCTTTGACCTGCAGGTCAACCACCTGGGAGAGAACAGTTCTTACTGAAGTATGACTAAACACCCCAGACTGGCAAAAACCAACAGCATTTGGTGTTTAAATGAGTGGTGTTTGAAAACAAGACAATAATAATAATAATAATAATAATAATAATTTATATATATATATATATATATATATATATATATATAATTATTATTATAACTATCAGCTTATAACGACTGGGTTGCTGCTGGCAAACCTAGGTCTGGGACGATGCTGGAGTCTAAGAAGGCTGCTAATGCTAGATTTAAGAATGCAGTGTGCCACATTAAAATGGAAGGAGTTAAAGCTCACCAGCAACAGTAAACCACCGCACCAGCAACCATTAATGGAGTATCTGGAGATAAGAGTACTGCAGATCTATGGGGGAAACACTATATGTAAATAGTCATGAGTTCAGCTTAGGTAACATCGAGTTCAACTATGGCATGATTGTCCGAGCTTATGAAGTCTGCCTTGCCATTGAGAAAATAAATAAAGCGTGTGGCCTAGACCAACTATCAGCGGAGCACATGAAGTATGCTAGTCCAAGAGCTCATGTACTACTCTCATTATGCTTTACCAGTCTTTTGAAGCATGGTCTCTTACCATGAAATGCTATCAGTTCCATTAGTCCCTGTAGTAAAAGAGAAAATTGGGAAAACATCTTGTATTGATAACTACAGGCCGATTGCACCGGCTAATGTGTTATCCAAAGTGTTTGTGCATTTTCTGCTGGAAAGACTCAGTGATTTTATAGCAACAACAGATAATCAGTTTGGTTTTAAAAGTGAGCTTAGTACTTAAAGGAAGTGTAAATAAGTATATGAGACAGAATACATCTGTTTCTATGTGTTTCTTAGACGCCGAGTCAACCACACTAAACTGTATCTTAAACAACAGAGTAGAGGGGTGCCTGCATATGTCACTGAGAACTGTGTGTCCAAGCTTCTCACGTGCAGCCGCCCTACTACATGCCCACTTGACCCCATTCTGACTAAGCTGCTTCAAGCTATTGCTCCCACAGTAGCCGCTGCAGTCACACATGTGATCACTGCTTCACTGACATCCGGTACATTTCACACCTCTCTCAAGCATGCTCAGGTTAAACCGCTGCTAAAAAAAACCCATCTCTTCCTCCAAATCATGTGGAGAACTACCGACCTATCTCTCTCCTCCCTTTTCTGTCCAAAATCATCGAAAGGGTGGCTTTCAAGCAGATCACAGAATACCTCTCACAAAACTGTCTGCTTGACCCTTACCAATCTGGGTTCAAAAAGGGCCACTCCACTGAAACTGCCCTATTAGCAGTGATGGAATCCTTAAAAGAAGCTAGAGCGACTGCCAAATCCTCAGTGCTTATCCAGGTCGACTTATCGGCTGCATTTGACACTGTCAACCATGGCCTCCTTTTTTCCACACTCTCTAGCATGGGCATCACAGAGAAAGCACACGCCTGGTTTGAATCGTACCTCACAGGACGATCATTCAGTGTATCTTGGCTTGGACAATCCTCTACCATGCACCATCTTGCCACAGGAGTCCCCCAGGACTCTGTACTAGGACCTCTTCTCTTTGCCATATACACCACCTCACCGGATGAGATCATTCGATCACATGGCCTCTCCTACCACTGCTATGCAGACGACACCCAGCTCTATCTGTCATTTCCACCGGACGACCATACTGTCTCTGCACGAATATCAAACTGTCTCTCTGACATATCAAAATGGATGAAATCCCACCATCTCAAACTCAACCTCTCTAAAACTGAACTACTTGTCATCCCACCAAAACCATCCGTACAGCACAATATCTCAATCCAAAATGACTTCCTATCTCTGGCTCCTTCAAAGGCAGTTCGAAATCTGGGTGTTGTGATTGATGAACACCTGACCTTTAAAGATCATGTTGCCTCTGTTGCTCGTTCATGCCGCTTTGCGCTGTTTAACATACGAAAGATCAGACCATACCTAACACAACATGCCACCCAGCTCCTGGTGCAATCTACTGTCATCTCCCGCCTCGATTACTGCAATGCCCTTCTAACTGGTCTTCCAGGCTGTACTGTGAGACCTCTTCAAATGGTCCAGAACGCAGCGGCACGTCTGGTCTTCAATCAGCCAAAAAGAGCACACGTCACCCCTCTGTTCATTGATCTCCACTGGCTACCGCTAGCAGCATGCATCAAATTGCTAACACTAGCATACAAAGTCCAAGATGGTACGGCTCCCATCTACCTGAATCCTCTTGCAAAGGCTTACGTCTCGGCCCGGCCGCTCCGGTCATCACAGGATCATTGACTAGCAGTGCCTACACCACGCCCAGGACAATCCAGACTCTTCTCATGCATCGTTCCACAAATGTGGAATGACCTTCCAAGCACTACCAGAACAGCAGCTTCCTTTTCAATTTTCAAGAAACTCCTGAAGACCCTGCTTTTCAGAGAGCATCTTCTAAACTAGCACCCTCCCTGCACCCGTCCCCCCTCTCTACTGTCCACTCCTTGTTCCCTCCTCTCCATGATTGATGTCAAGTTGTTGTTGTTATTGTTGTTGTTAGCCTCAAGGGCAACATGCCAATTACCCCTTGTAAGTTGCTTTGGACAAAAGCGTCTGCTAAATACAAAAACATATTTGATTAGGATACCACATTTTTATATTCACTCCTATTGATGCAGTTTAAGTGGGGAATGGAGGTCTCTGAACCTTTCACTGAATCTAATGGAGTTAGACAAGACACGTTCTGTCTCCTGTTCTTTTTAAGCTGTACCTTAATGATTTGTCTTTTGCTCTGAACAATGGCAAGACTGGATGCTTGGCGGGCGAGCTTCTTGTAAATCACTCAATGTATGCAGAAGATCTAGTCCTCCTGTGTCCTTACAGTGCTGGCTTGCCACAGCTGCTCAGGATCTGAACAAAGCATGGCGAACAGTGTGACATCATGTTTAACCCTAAAACATGTTGTGCTGATTGCTGCAACAAAAGAGGACCAGAAGATGTGATCTTTGTTTAATTTGTCAAACCAAGTTCTGGAAGTGGTGAAAAAGTAAAATTCTTAGGAGACATTCTAAGGAGTGATCTTTGTGATGACAAGGATATAAAAAGAAAACAGTACAATAAGCTGTACATGCATGCAGGCTGACACTCTGGTATATAACTTTGGCTTGTACACAGACATTATTAAAGTGGCCCTTTTTCATTCTTTCTGCACCCCCTTTTACACATCCCAATGGTGGAGTAACTGTATTGGAGCAGCTATGAAAAAAATTACAAGTGGCTCATCAGGACTCATTTACAATCCCCCTGAGACTCCCACAATGGACCTCGGCAAGCCAAATGTTCGTCACGACTAACGTCCCTGCGTTTCACACACTCGTGCGAAACTCCTGCACAAATGAATGTGTGGTTTGAATAGGTCAACTAATGCAGGTATTCCTCTTTGGCCTTAACCTTGAAACAACTGCCAACATAGTCGGTGATGGAAATGTGTTCCTAATTTTGTATTATTTGTTGTACAAAATGTTTGCTTTTATTCCGTTTCTTTGAGGCATTTTTACTACTACTTATTATTTCATTTTTGAGTTTGGGCAATTTCTATGTCTGAAATAAAGTTCTGATTTATTATTATTATTTACATTAACAAAAACATTTTTATTTTTGGGTGTGGCTCTTTTTGAAAAGCAGCAATTAATCACAAAACAAAACAAAAAATGTAGAACAAAAAAAGAGACTGTTGTGCAAACAGGAAATGCAGGATAAGAAGATCAAACTTTAATAAAAATGTTGTGCAAAATTTCTATTAAAACATCAAAGTATAACAAATACTTGTATTTGCTTTAAGTCTACTTCTGCAGGACCTGCAGCATGGATACCCCCCAGCTTTCCTCCAGGCTGTAAAAACCACAACAATGTAAAAATAAAGGATTTCTTTGGGTCATAAAGTCACTCCTGTTGGTACTGGGAGCCGGTGAATAAAGCCTCTTTGATTTTACTGTCTGGCCCGAGTGCTGCTGCTGTAAAAGAGGAAAAAACAACAACACAGTGTCTTGAATCCCTATTGGTCTCTGTTAACAGAGGTTAAAGGAGATGGCTCAGTAAGTCTGGCAGAGATTTGGTGATTTAAAAGGCTCCATCTCTAAGGATTAACGGCCCGGTTGCATCATTACGCTGACACTAATTGTCTGGGCTCTCTGGATTTTTTAGACAACCACTGCTGTTGCCTTAGATCTGGTCTCTGAGGTAATATGTCCTGATAATTAGGCATCCACACACACAGAGAGAGAGAGAGAGAGAGAGAGAGAGAGAGAGAGAGAGAGAGAGAGAGAGAGAGAGAGAGAGAGAGTGAGTGTGTAAAAGTGCTGATGCACTCCAACTGGGGCTCCTCACTCCCTGCTGATGGACTCAAACAGCTGATGGAGGAGACCGCCTCAGCTGCAGCACAATGAGAAGGAAGGTGGGGTTGCCAGATATATTGACTGTTTTACAGCAGCACACACCATGACCCTTCATCCTCTCTGAATGTATATGAGGGCCAAACAAGCTCTGACCAACAGAGAATGATAAATGACCCGCACTTGTACAGCGCCTCTCAGAGTAAGGACTCCAAAGCGCTTTACACTACAGTGTATCATTCATCCATTCACACACACATTCACACTCTGGTGGTGATGAGCTACGATGTAGCCACAGCTGCCCTGGGGCGCACTGGCAGAGGCGAGGCTGCCGAGCACAGGCGCCACCGGTCCCTCCGACCACCACCAGCAGGCAAGGTGGGTTAAGTGTCTTGCCCAAGGACACAACAGCAGAATTCTCTGTTCCCGGAGCCGGGATAGAACATGCAACCTTCCGATTACTGGACAACCCGCTCAACCTGTTGAGCTGCTGCTGCCCCTAACATAACCAGGTCAGCTCCACCCCAGGGCTAAACAAAATGAATTAAACACGATCCAGAGATGCACTTCCTGGTTTAAGGGAATAGTTTCCCCTTTTCCTGTAGAGAACCAGAATCTGCACTAAAGAGTTGCCGGGTCTCGTTTAGTGTGTAGGGTTCTGGAGCAGGTCACAGGAACTTTCCATGAAAGTTGTTTTATCAAATGATCAAATAATGAAAAAACTCCAAATAATCAGCTGGAATTATGGAATCGTTAAAAGTTCAGTACATGCATAAAACGAGCAAACGTGTTAGTCACGGTCCATTGTTTCTCATCTAAAGTCAGCTTTAATGCCAGAGGCCATGAATCACTTCCTTCATCATCCTGGTGATTCAAGGATCCCAGACTAAAACACAGCATGTATGATTATGTGGGACAAATGATCTGTTATACTGCAAAAGGACATTTTTAAACATTTTAATGTTTGTGTACAACCATGTTTATGATCATTTTTTTGTTTTGTTTTTGTTTTCCTTGTCACACCTAAACAATAATTCAGATTAGCTGATGTTTCGGTCAGCAGAGGTTTTGCCCTTGGAGCGTCTCCTTTTGAGGCTTTTTATGCAGCCCCGTCTCTTGGTTAGGGTTAAATCGTGACCTCTGACCCCAACCTGAACCAGGCCAGGTCCTCAGAGCTTTAGAGGTTGTTCTGAGCTCTTTAGTTCGAATGGGGCATGATGTGATGCTATATGAGATCTTTTAGCCTCACTCAGACAGGCCCCATTAAATGACCCGCACTTGTATAGCGCCTCTCAGAGTAAGGACTCCAAAGCGCTTTACACTACAGTGTATCACTCATCCATTCACACGCACATTCACACACTGATGGTGATGAGCTACGATGTAGCCACAGCTGCCCTGGGGCGCACTGACAGAGGCGAGGCTGCCGAGCACTGGCGCCACCGGTCCCTCCGACCACCACCAGCAGGCAAGGTGGGTTAAGTGTCTTGCCCAAGGACACAACAGCAGAATTCTCTGTCCGGAGCCGGGATAGAACATGCAACCTTCCGATTACTGGACAACCCGCTCAACCTGTTGAGCTACAACTGCCCCGTGATGTCTAGGTCTAATCTGGCCCCCGCCTGGGTGTGGCTGGTGAAACTGAACTGAACTTCCCATAATTGTGATTATTCATATTTTACTCATTTTAACAAGAGGAACAGCTACTTTGTCAAACAGGTCCAGATTAGTTTGGACAACATTCCCCCCTCAATTAATGAAATAATTAGCAAACAGCCTTTTGCATTTACTGTTTGCTGATCTGAAACGTTTAAACGAACTAGGGTCTTGTGCAGTAAATGGATTTTTTATATTCAAAATGCTGTTTTGTTTTCATCCTGGCATCTTTCTGACCTTATCTTGCTAATCTGATATATTAACTGTAAACGTTAAAATCGGATAAAGTGGAGTTAATTTGTGCATGTCTGACTCCGTAACTCAACAGGTTTTTATCGGAGCTAAAAGCCTTGTGGGCTGGGAGGATGACATTCAGGGGGTTTAACTGGAACAGACCGGCCAGCGGAATGACTCAGCACCAGAAGGTCCAAACAGAGCGCCGCTTTTAAGGCCTCCAAGATGCAGTCTGCCTGTCAGCAGGAATGCAGGGGGGCCCAAACACAGACAGATCTGCACCTCCATCCTCGTGTCAGATAACAAGCTCAGAGCTCAAACTGAAGCTGTTCACTGTTTCATAAACAATCTGATGGTAAAACTATAAATATCAAACAATGTGACAAAGATTTATTTGAATGTAATGAAACTTCGTCGTCGTCGTCTTCCTCCGCTTATCCGGGTCCAGTATCCCAACTAGGGAGCTCCAGACCTTCCTCTCCCCGGCCACCTCCACCAGCTCCTCCAGCAGGACCCCAAGGTGTTCCCGGCCCAGATTGGAGATGTAACCTCTCCAACGTGTCCTGGGCCGACCCGGGGGCCTCCTGCCGGCAGGACATGCCCAAAACACCTCCTCAAGGAGGCGTCCAGGAGGCATCCTGACCAGATGCCCAAACCACCTCAACTCACTCATTTCGATCCGGAGGAGCAGCGGTTCTACTCCGAGTCCCTCCCGAATGTCCGAGCTCCTCACCCTATCTCTAAGGTTGAGCCCGGCCACCCTACGGAGGAAACTCATTTCGGCCGCTTGTGTCCGCGATCTCTTTCTTTCGGTCATTACCCAAAGCTCATGACCATAGGTGAGGATTGGGACGTAGATCGACCGGTAAATCTAGAGCCTGGCTTTCTGGCTCAGCTCCCTCTTCACCAGATCGGCTCAGCGTCCGCATCACTGCAGACGCCGAACCAATCCGCCTGTCGATCTCCCGATCCCTCCTACCCTCACTCGTGAACAAGACCCCGAGATACTTAAACTCCTCCACTTGAGGTAATGAAACTTCCAGAAGATAATCGTTTTACATTCATCTACTCCTGATTAACATTTGAAGTCAACCCCATTCAAGATGTCTGCACAGGTAACCTGATTGGCTAAAATTGCACATATAAGAAGCCAAGTTCACCAGCCACACACACACACACACACACACACACACACACACACACACACACACACACACACACACACACACACACACACACACACACACACAATGTGCTGACAGAATGCAGGTGGGTTTATAACCAGGATTTGACCAAAAATCGTTGGAACACTTCTGTTGAGGAAAAAAACTCTTGATGAACCCTGAAAGAACTTCAAACCAACATAATTAATAATTAACAAAAATTGAGTGAAAATCCACTAAAGAGAATCAGACATTTCTTTTGTAATGTGTTTCAGCAGAATAATCTAAAAAATAAACAAATGCAGCTAGACTGAACTAAAAGAAACATCTATTGGGCCATTCCCATCTGTACCGGGTCGGCCCGGGCCGGGTAGCGTAGGTTGTTTACATATCTGGGTGGCCTGGTATTTTTCCGGGCCAACCAAGGCTCATTCTCAGCCCTCTTCTCGAGGGGGTCTGCTTCAGGCCGACCAGGGCCAACACACCCACTGCTGACAGCAAATTCACACCTTCCATTAGAGCAAGCCTCTGATTGGTGGGTAGAATCAGCCCACATGGGCTTAAGACAAGGATGTGTGGAATCAACCGGGCCAGGCTGGGGCCGACTGGGCCGACCCGGTACAGATGGGAATGGCCCATATCAGGAGAGTCCTGTAGGTGTCTTCAGGCCGTCTGAACAGTAACACAGAGCTGTTTGGTTTCAGGGACAGTAGCACACTGCTCGTTGACCACAGAAAGCTGAGGACAGAGATGTCAGAGAAGGTTAAAAAACACAATTATTGACCAGGTTGATAAAGTTAAATGATAGAATAACATCTCCAAGCAGCTAAATGCATCTTATTTTCAGAATGAAGCAGCAGCATCACAATCAAGGAAACTAGAAACTATCTGGGTGTGAGCACAGCTCTGCTCTGTTGCTCCTGGAGATAGAAGAACGCTCCATAAGGTCAGCATTGAGTAAAACAACACTGACTGATGAAATGGCCTTTAGTTTAAATGTATTTACCTCGGCTCCAACAATGACCGGTTTAAAAAGTTATTTCTGCTAAACAAACCATCACACAACAGAAGCAAACACAACCTTTACTCACGTTTGGTAACATTTTTCTTTAGGTTAAAACATGAAACTGAAGTCATTTAAGTGTCTTAATTAAATTCCATAAATTTAAATACAATGAAACCTGACAAAGAACGTCTGAATGCAGCATTTAAAAAAATAAAAGAGGTCTTTGTTTGATACAGTCCATTTTCTCCGCTCGCAGGCAGCCACAGCCATAAAAACCTCTTCTTCCTGTGGCTGCCTCCTGTTTTCCCTCATTTCAACAGTCAGAGTGAATGGAGAGAACAGGAGAAAATACGGGAAGAGGGTGAAAAAGCATCAATCAAGCAGCTTCTTAAGCCAACAGTGAGCTCAGTCTTCCTTTCATCGAGTCTGGAAAAGCCTCTGCTGTCCACACAAACATGTGACACAGTAGTCATAATTAAAATCATTTCTTTTTCACAAATGACATTTAGATATAAAATATACCATTCTCTGATACATTCGACTTTGCACTGCAAGTCTTGTCCTAATAATAATGTACATTCAGATATAAAGACTAACAACTAGTTGGTTTTCCTTTGCTTATCCCAGGGATTCTCTGTTTAAATAGCTGTTTCTTTTTAATGCTGAAATGAGTTTAGCTGCCTTTAAAAGTTTAACAGCTTCAGAAATACATTCTTATCTGAGCCCTTTGTCCAGAAATCCACACAGGCGAGCGTGTCGTCTAAACCCCGGGGTAAACAAAGTCGTCACGTGAGCTGAACAACAAAATCTGACACGACGCCAGCTCTGATCCTGCTCCTCTTTGGCTCAATCACACCCCTAAAATGTTTTAAAACTACACATATATGGCATAAAATAGCTGAACTCTTAGTTTTTGGTCAGATATCTTCATGAATGTGTCAAACCTATGGAAGCCCACTCCCACCACTCAAAAAAAAAAAAAAAACCACGCATCTCATAATTATGAGATACTAATAGTGCGTTCGATTTGTCCTCGGAACTCGGAAATCCCCACCTCCGAATAGGAAAAATCAAATGAAGTTGGAAACTCGGAAAATTTTCAAGTGGTGATTGCTGCAGAACCACAAAGGCGGAGCTGCACCAGAGTCAGCCCCGCCCATTCCAGAGTCAGCCCTGCCCATTCCAGAGTCAGCCCCGCCCATTCCAGAGTCAGTCCCACCCATTCCAGAGTCAGTCCAATTCCTTCTAGTTGTCAGACTTGATAGCATTCTGGAACCAAAGAGGGTGTTATAGCTAAGAGCACCCTCTCAAAATTTTCACAACCCCGACTTCGAGATCCAAAATGGCAGCTCTGCGTATCAACAACAGTAGTTTTGATTGGATCGTCTTTATCTCTCTTCGAATATTTTTTTTGAAGATGAGCTTCATGTGTTTTTCACCAGAACGCTGTTAACTCAGGTGTGACGTCATTCCTAGTTCCAACTTCCGAGGAAAATCGAACGCACCCTAAGTCATAATTATGAGTTCACTTTTTTTTATTCTTAGTGGCGGGAATGGGCTTCCGTACAAAGCAGCAAACAGATGAATAGTTTTCGAACCAGCATCGTTCTCTTAACGTAGAGATAAAGATGTGATGAAAAAGATCTATTAAAAATCTGCACTGGGATCAGAAGCAGACAGCCAAAGTTCACGTTCTGCCCCGGTCTCACTGCTAGGCCAGCTGCTCCCTGTGATTTTAACAAAAGCATCAACTGATTTGAATGGTTGAAATATAAAAATATAATTTATGCGTCTTCTTAAAAGTGTAACTGGATTGAAATGGGGACATAAGTTAAATAATTTTCACATTTAAAAAAAAATCTAATTAAGTGAAGCCCCAAAACGTTCTTCTTACAAAAAAAGGTGCATCTGATTTAAAATGATCCTAAAAAAGAAGGCTCATCTGTCTGTGATGAATGTAACTTTTTAATTTATCCGTCCCAGTTTTTACACTTTGTCAGCTGAAAATCACAAAACTAAAGAGAAGAAAAAAAGATGAAAACGTTACAGTGCATCAAACAATAGAGGAGGAAACAAAAGGAAGATTTTAATGACCCTTATTTACCTATTCTCTTCATTCTTTGCATCGTTATTTCTGTAGTGAAACCCACTGAAGCCTCATATTTCCCCAAAAGTGTTTTGGAAATGGAAAACCACGTTAAAGTAGGAATATTTAGTTATATGAGACAAAGATTAAGCTTTCTGACTGCCATCTACTGGTCGGGAATGAAATAAACAAAAACAACAACAGATTTCAGCCTCAAACACGGAGATCTTGTCTGAAAAGTACAGAATTTGGGTTTTTCATACACGAGTTTGTCCTCATTTTGAGAATGGACTCAGATTGTCCAGTAATGATTTTATAATGTAATATCTTTTATCCTTGTGTAATAAAACACAATCTATAAGTGTTGGTCCTGTAAGCGCAAAATACTGCAGGTGGAATTTTATTTGCTCATTTAAAATCATAATTCATAGAATTAATAAGTCAAATGTGAAGCTGCTAAGGATACGAACAGGTGATGCTTTTAAAATCCTTAAACTGGATGTACTCTAATCTGAAGGGGCTGAAATGATGGACTCTCATTAATATTAACACATAAAAAATATAAAATGATAGAGATTCGTGCAGCAGAGGAATGGAGAACCTGCAAACTTCAGCTTTGCGTAGACTGTAGCTTTAAATGATGTGCACGAGTGTGTTGGACAGCTTAAGGATTCCCGGTATTTCTCAGAATTGCACTTGAAGTGAAAGGAACCCCAAAAGCGACCACGGAAGCTGCTTTTACAGGATCAATTTCCCATTGAAGATCATAATCTGGACTTGTGTTCAGGAGGCACCAAGTTGGGAAAAATCTAAAAAGCCGCCTCCACGTTTCTGTCGTACACACGGATTACGGAAGCTGCAGATCCGTCTGCGGGACTTCCAACGTTTGCGTCTCAGCACAGAATCTGGGAGAAGGGATGTCTGAGCAGCTCCTCCGCACTGGGTCTGCGTTTAGCTTCCACAAAGATGCCGCGAACAAAGTCCCGCGCCTGGTCGGAAATGTGCGACGGGAGCAGCGGATTGGTCGGCTGGGTGGCGATCTTGAATATGGCCGCCATGGCTTCAAACTCAGCCCACGGAGGTTTTTCTGTCAGCATCTCGACCACCGTACACCCCAGGCTCCTGCAGACAGGCATGCATAATCGGGTTGGTGCTGCTGAAACAAATACCACACATTTTGTCTAAATACCACAACTCTGAAGCTATGAATGTTTTATTTTTTTTTGTTTCCCGCCTACTGCCTGTGGAGAACCTCTTTCATCTGTTTGGGAGATAAAAGCCTTCCCAGAAAACTTTTCTCTCCCTGCAGCTTTGGAAAATCTGTCCCTGTTTGGCTTCTAGCCAACTGCATTATGTCAGACTGCTTACAGTAATGCTGTGTTTTAGTTTTTAAAAAGTCAAAGGTTTCCACCAGCTATGAAAAAAC